>NW_026881684.1:0-36317 GCF_032173495.1 Musca vetustissima | reverse complement strand
ACCATGTTCAGTTGGTTGTTAACATAACAAATGCTTCTTCTTATTACATGATATGTAGACAAGTTGTAGAAAATATGGAGACATGTCGCCACAATAGTAGACAAAGGCGATACAACACCCCACATTTCCTTCAGGGTATTTAATGGGGCTTTGTTATGGTATGGGTATGCCAAGCATTTATATTGGAATGTAGAATATTTTCGATCTTCTGTTGTGTGTAGCGCATTGATATTATTATGCTCCCCATACGTACACGGTATGAGTAATAGGTAGCCCAAGCGAGAGAGAGAGAGAACACATGCATGAAAGAGCCAAGAGAGTGATCTCCCGCCAAATAACATCACAGACACCATCACGTCTAACAGTATTGTGCAGGCCCCCGTTTAACAGAAATATTTTAAATATTTTTGTTATGAGTTGTTATAACTTTGGGGGAATACTTCGAGAAGTCTGTTAGTTTAACAGTGGGATGTTATTTTGTTTGCATCGACTGTTGTGTTTGAGTGGGGGAACGCGGTGTTTTGTTTTAGCGTTGACTGACGGTGGGGATTATTTTTATTTGTTAACATTATGCAAACATTTTGTTGAATATAATGGAGACGCAATGCTAATAAGAAATTGAAAAGAAAATGTAGAATTATGAAAGACGTGTAGAGGAAAGAATATAAGTGAATATATAGATCTATTTCTTCGAGAGTTCCTAGGGAAATATTCTTAAAAAATACATAATCCGGTTCTAGTCTTCGAAGAAATATTCTTAAATTACCATTGAGACCCTGATATTTTCAAAGGTGGTATGGGTAACAATTAAAAGCTGTTACAAAACCTAATCTTAACAAGTGAAAAAGCGTTAAGTTCGGCCAGGCCGAAACTTTGGATACCTTCCAACATAGGTACTTGAAATGAAAATATAGGGAACATACCAAAAAGTGGGCCTATACCGACATTTCTACAAACCGATCATGTAAACAATAATGTACATCAAATACAACTTTCAGCAGTTTGTAATAGATATTTATACCCTTAGGCTTATGGCTAATGTATACTATACCCCATGCTTCTTTGGACCAAACTCGTTTCAGGAAATTTGGATTTCATCCAAACTTTACACATCTTATTATTTCTTCCTATCTTAGTTCAAGTTCGAAGATGAGAATATCGGTCCACTCCTTCTGGCACCTCTCACGCAAAATGGTCAATAATATTTTTTATAATATCTTGCGAAGGGACTATCCTATTTGAAACAAACTTTGTACAACCCAGGGACGTACGCAGGGGGGCGGCCCGGGGGGGCCCGGGTCCCTCCCGAAATAAATTTTTTTCACAGTAAATTGATGTTTGTAACAGCGATTTTTTTTCGTTTTTTACTACTACTAAAATTTTTAGTAGAAAAATTTATTTGGTACCCAATAAAAACCCATTGCACCAATTTTCAGCGAATTTGGTTGAAAAGCGCGCTCAAAAACCCCAAAATACTGAAAATTGGGGGGTACAGGGGGTACCAGAAAAAGTGAACCTATATTTATAATGTTTAGAACTCAAAGTACTAAATTACAGCCAATTCGGTCGAAAAATGTGAAAATTGAGGGCTACCGTTATATGGGGAGTACCAGAAAAAAGTGCATCGATATTTAAAATTTTTAGTGGAAATATTTTGTACCCAATGAGAACCCAATGTACCAATTTTCAGCGAATGTACCCAATGTACCAACGCGCTCAAGAACCCCAAAATACCGAAAATTGGGTGGTATCCTTATATGGGAGCTATGACTAAACGTGGGCCGATATAGCATATCTTCGAACTTGACTTGCCTGCAAAATTTTGGCGACCTATTTTAATTCTTTTAGAGTGATTGCAACAGACAGACGGACATGGCTATATCGTTATAGAATTTTAATCTGGTATATATATATATACTTTATAGGGTCGGAAAAAATAGAAAAAATATTTTTTAAAAAATCTTCGCCTCATTTAAGCTTTTAAAAAATATTCTTTAAAAAATCTTCACCTCATCTAAGCTTTGAAAAAATATTCTTTAAAAAATCCACTCTTCATCTAAGCTTTGAAAAAATATTCTTTAAAAAATCCTCACCTGATCCAGGCTTTGGAAAAATATTCTTTAAAAAATCAACGCTTCATTAAGGCCTTGAAAAAATATTCCTTAAAAAATCCATGACTCGACTAGGCATTGAAAAAATATTCTTTAAAAAATCCACGCCTATGTTAGGACTTGACAAAATATTTTTTAAAAAATCCACGCCTATGTTAGGACTTGAAAAAATATTCTTTTAAAAATCCACGCCTATGTTAGGACTTGAAAAAATATTCTTTAAAAAATCCACGCCTATGTTTTAGGACTTGAAAAAATATTCTTTAAAAAATCCACGCCTATGTTAGGACTTGAAAAAATATTCTTCAAAAAATCCACGCCTCATTAAGGCCTTGAAAAAATATTCTTTAAAAAATCCACGCCTCATTAAGGCCTTGAAAAAATATTCTTTAAAAAATCCACGCCTCATTAAGGCCTTGAAAAAATATTCTTTAAAAAATCCACGCCTCATTAAGGCCTTGAAAAAATATTCTTTAAAAAATCCACGCCTCATTAAGGCCTTGAAAAAATATTCTTTAAAAAATCCACGCCTCATTAAGGCCTTGAAAAAATATTCTTTAAAAAATCCACGCCTCATTAAGGCCTTGAAAAAATATTCTTTAAAAAATCCACGCCTCATTAAGGCCTTGAAAAAATATTCTTTAAAAAATCCACGCCTCATTAAGGCCTTGAAAAAATATTCTTTAAAAAATCCACGCCTCATTAAGGCCTTGAAAAAATATTCTTTAAAAAATCCACGCCTCATTAAGGCCTTGAAAAAATATTCTTTAAAAAATCCACGCCTCATTAAGGCCTTGAAAAAATATTCTTTAAAAAATCCACGCCTCATTAAGGCCTTGAAAAAATATTCTTTAAAAAATCCACGCCTCATTAAGGCCTTGAAAAAATATTCTTTAAAAAATCCACGCCTCATTAAGGCCTTGAAAAAATATTCTTTAAAAAATCCACGCCTCATTAAGGCCTTGAAAAAATATTCTTTAAAAAATCCACGCCTCATTAAGGCCTTGAAAAAATATTCTTTAAAAAATCCACGCCTCATTAAGGCCTTGAAAAAATATTCTTTAAAAAATCCACGCCTCATTAAGGCCTTGAAAAAATATTCTTTAAAAAATCCACGCCTCATTAAGGCCTTGAAAAAATATTCTTTAAAAAATCCACGCCTCATTAAGGCCTTGAAAAAATATTCTTTAAAAAATCCACGCCTCATTAAGGCCTTGAAAAAATATTCTTTAAAAAATCCACGCCTCATTAAGGCCTTGAAAAAATATTCTTTAAAAAATCCACGCCTCATTAAGGCCTTGAAAAAATATTCTTTAAAAAATCCACGCCTCATTAAGGCCTTGAAAAAATATTCTTTAAAAAATCCACGCCTCATTAAGGCCTTGAAAAAATATTCTTTAAAAAATCCACGCCTCATTAAGGCCTTGAAAAAATATTCTTTAAAAAATCCACGCCTCATTAAGGCCTTGAAAAAATATTCTTTAAAAAATCCACGCCTCATTAAGGCCTTGCATAAATATTTTTTTTAAAAAATCCACGCCTTGGTTAGGCCTTGAAAAAATATTCTTTGAAAAATCCACGCCTTGGTTAGGCCTTGAAAAAGTATTCTTTAAAAAATCCACGCCTCATTCAGGCCCAGTAAAAACTATTCTTTAAAAAATCCACGCCTTCTTTAAAAAATCCACGCCTTGGTTAGGCCTTGAAAAAACTATTCTTTAAAAAATAATTATGCTTAAAACCTGCTTGCATTTTTTTATTTTGTTTGGAGTTAAAAAAATTAAAAAAAATCGCGCTTCAGTTAAATTTTTTTTCCACAATTATTATCATAACAGTTCCTCTCATAAATAAATCGTGTAATAACCATAAATACATAAATATTTTTATGGACAAAATTAATGTAATAAACAAATGTGGTAATTAGTTGGCTGGTTGTTTTTTATTTGTTGTTAAGTTTTAACATTTCCATTTGCACCAGCTCTGTCCCCCTCCTCTCATACAACAAAACAATTACACATTTGTCATAATAATTCCTATTAATTTTGAAAGCGAGGAGACAATAACACGGCCTATTCGTTTTGGGCACCAGCCAGCTAAATAGCCAGCCAGTCGACCAGCAGCAACAACAACAGCAACAAATGAACCTCCAACGTCAATTGAAAGCCAATATGAGTCATCATTGGCAAACTGGTTTGGGGGCCAATAATAAACGCAACAAGTAAACAGTGGATTGTGGACAGACAAACGACGGAGGCACCGTTTTTTTAACAATGGGCAAAATGACGAGATCATTTCACACTTTCCTCCCGACCCACACACACACATAACAAAGAATTTGTTTTTATAGTTTTTTTTTTCAAAATGATTTTTGTTTATTTAATAATTTTTTTATGCAATAAAAATAAAAAATTAAAAAAAAAATCAACTAAAATATCATTTGCAGGCAGCATTTAATAAAAAAAACAACAATAAAAAATAGCAAATGAAAAAATATTGTTTGTTGTTTATGCTAGGCGTGAAAAAAAGTACACGCCTAAGTGACCAACTTGTAGATCACACGAGCTGTCCCCCTCCCATCCCAGTAGACATTTTCATAACTAAGTGGTCGGATATGAAATGAAAAGCTGTCTGACTGCCCCGTCCATTGGCCAGCGTAGCGTTTGTCACAGCCTGTAGTCCGCACTCACTTTGTTCGATCGGCCGGTCGGTCACACATTTATGCGTTTCGATTATGATATGGTTGATGTTGTTGGTGTTGTTCGCTTTTTTTTTCTTTTGTAATGCTTGCTGCTTATCTTGTCAACGCTAAAACAAGAGCGATGGGTTTTGTGTTCATTGCCACTGCTAATGCTACCGCTGTCGCCAATTCTTTGTTGTTGTGGCGTAAAAAAAACTAATAACAAACGCAACAAGTTGGGTACGAAAATATAGAGGGGTGTTATGAAAATTTTTCACAGTACTACATCGAGAATGAATTAAAAAAAAATCAAGGACCACAATATGCGTGGATTTTTTAAAGATATTTTTTTAAGGACTGCAATAGTCATGGAGGCGTGGATTTTTAAAAAAAAATATTTTGTTTAACGACCACTGTAAAAAATCCACAATAGGCGTGGATTTTTTAAAAAATATTTTTTCAAGGACCATCGTAAAAAATCCACAACAGGAGTGGATTTTTTAAAAAATATTTTTTCAAGGACCACTGTAAAAAATTCACAATAGGTATGGATTTTTTAAAAAATATTTTTTTTAGGATCACTGTAAAAAATCCACAAAAAATATTTTTTCAAGGACCATCGTAAAAAATCCACAACAGGAGTGGATTTTTTAAAAAAATATTTTTTCAAGGACCACTGTAAAAAATCCACAATAGGCGTGGATTTTTTAAAAAATATTTTTCAAGGACCACTGTAAAAAATCCACAAACAAATATTTTTTCAAGGACCACTGTAAAAAATCCACAATAGGCGTGGATTTTTTAAAAAATATTTTTTCGAGGGTCACTGTAAAAAATCCACAATAGGCGTGGATTTTTTAAAAAATATTTTTTCAAGGACCACTGTAAAAAATCTACAATAGGCGTGGATTTTTTAAAAAATATTTTTTCAAGGACCACTGTAAAAAATCTACAATAGGCGTGGATTTTTTAAAAAATATTTTTTCGAGGGTCACTGTAAAAAATCCACAATAGGCGTGGATTTTTTAAAAAATATTTTTTCGAGGGTCACTGTAAAAAATCCACAATAGGCGTGGATTTTTTAAAAAATATTTTTTCGAGGGTCACTGTAAAAAATCCACAATAGGCGTGGATTTTTTAAAAAATATTTTTTCGAGGGTTACAATAGGTGTGGATTTTTAAAAACTATTTTTTCAACAACCACTGTAAAAAATTCACAATAGCCGTGAATATTTTAAAAAATATTTTTTCAAGGACCACAATAGGTGTGGATTTTTAAAAACTATATTTCAAGAACCACTGTAAAAAATCCACAATAGCCGTGAATTTTTTAAAAAATATTTTTTCAAGGACCACTGTAAAAAATCCGCAAATGGCGTAAATTTTTTAAAAGATATTTTTCAATGACCACAGTAGGTGTGGATTTTTAAAAACTATTTTTTCAAGGATCACTGTAAAAAATTCACAATAGGCGTAGATTTTTTTAAAAATGTGTTTCCAAGTACCACAATAGTCGTGGTTTTTTTTTCGGACTAACTTTTTAAGGACTACAATAGGATTTTTGAAGACTAATGTTTCAAGGACCAAAATAGGCGTGGATTTTTTAAGACTATTTTTCAACGACCAAAGTAGGCGTGGATTTTTTAAGACTATTTTTTCAACGACCAAAATAGGCGTGGATTTTTTAAGACTAATTTTTCAAGGACCAAAATTGGCATGGATTTTTAAAGACTAATTATTCATGGATCAAAATAGGCGTGTATTTTTTAAGACTGGATTTTTGAAAAATAAATTTTCTATCAAGGCGTGGTGTTTTTGAATACTAATTTTTCAAGGACCATTAAGGACGTGGAGTTTTTAAAGACAATTTTTTCAATTTTTTCTTTTGTTGTATATTTTCTCATTTTATTGTTTGCCACCCTCATATATTTATGAGATATCAGAAATTTTGTTGCTGCTTTTGCAATCTGTCCGCTTACATGCCTCATTATTATTAATTCTGCAATTTTATAAGCGTTATACGAATGCTGTCAATTTGCTGTTGCTGTTGTTGTTGTGGTTGCATTTTGCTGTTGTCTTAATCTGGCAAACCAAACATCGAGCGCTATGATATGAGTTCGCGTATTTCATTTTGTTCTGATCTCCTCGCCAGTATTTTAATACCGATATCAATGTTGTCACTTTTTTTAAATAAATGGTGGGGAATAAAAAAAAACACTTCGCAAAGTTTCCTTGAGTGTTGCGGCTGGTTGGTTGATTAGTGGTGGATAGACCCAAGTTGCATTCACTGACCAGGTCATGCTTTAATGAGTTAAGAAAGCTTATGAATGAAACGCGGGTTTCTTATCAGGCAAATGTAGATTTCTTTCTTCTTCGTCGCCTTAAGGGTTCTACTTTCATTTTTTTGTGCTTCTTCTTCTCCATAATCAAGTTGTAAAATATTGTTGGCATAATTTTTCTTTTATTGAAATAATAATTTATGTATGTATTCGAATGATGCGGGTCACTTGGTCGAAGGCAGTGAGGTGGATTTTTTGTTTTGAGGCATGTGAATATTTTATGGTTCATCAGAAGAGTAAAATTTTTAAAAATAGACTAGGCGTCGATTTTTAAATTTTATATTAAATAAAAACCATCAAAACCACGATAGGGGTAGATTTTCTGAAAAATATGTTTTTAAGGTCCATAAAAGAATATATTTCCAAGGACCATTAAAGGCGTGGATTTTTTAAAAAATATTTTTTCAAGGACCATTCAAGTCGTGGACTTTTTAAAGACGAATTTTTCAATAACCATTCAAGGCGTGGACTGTTTAAAGACTAATTTTTCAAGGACCATTCAAGCCGTGGACTGTTTAAAGACTAATTTTTCAAGGACCATTTAAGGCGTGGATTTTTTGAAGTATATTTTTTGAAGGACCATTCAAGGCGTGGATTTTTTAAAGAATATTTTTTCAAGGACCATTCAAGGTGTGGATTTTTTAAAGAATATTTTTTCAAGGACCATTAAAGGCGTGGATTTTTTAAAGACTAATTTTTCAAGGACATTCAAGGCGTGGATTTTTTAAAAACTAATTTTTCAAGGACCATTCTAGGCGTGGATTTTTTAAAGACTAATTTTTCAAGGACCATTCAAGGCGTGGATTTTTTAAAGAATATTTTTTTCAAGCGTGGATTTTTTAAAGAATAGTTTTTCAAGGATCATTCAAGGCGTGGATGTTTTAAAGAATAGTTTTTCAAGGATCATTCAAGGCGTGGATTTTTTAAAGAATAGTTTTTCAAGGATCATTCAAGGCGTGGATGTTTTAAAGAATAGTTTTTCAAGGATCATTCAAGGCGTGGATTTTTTAAAGAATATTTTTTCAAGCGTGGATTTTTTAAAGAATATTTTTTCAAGCGTGGATTTTTTAAAGAATATTTTTTCAAGCGTGGACTTTTTAAAGAATATTTTTTTTTCAAGCGTGGATTTTTTAAAGATTATTTTTTCAAGCGTGGATTTGTTAAAGATTATTTTTTCAAGTGTGGATTTTTTAAAGATTATTTTTCCGTGGCTTCTATAAGGCATGGATTTTTAAAGATTATTTTTTCAAGCGTGGATTTTTTAAAGATTATTTTTTCAAGTGTGGATTTTTTTAAAGAATATTTTTTCAAGTGTAGATTATTTAAAAAATATTTTTTCAAGCGTGGATTTTTTAAAGAATATTTTTTCAAGTGTGGATTTTAAAGAATATTTTTTAAAGGCCTAGATGAACCGTGGATACACAATTTGTGTAGATTTTTTTAAAGAATATTTTGTCAACGACAGCAAGAGGCATGTTTTTTTAAGTACCCCAATATGAGTGAGTATTTTGAAGATGACAATTGTATTTTTATAAAAATTAGTTTTCAAGGACCATAATAAAATCCCTTTCATGTTCTTTTAATTATAAACATTATTTTTTAGTTAGTTATTTAGTTTTTCTATTCTGTAAATTAAATTGCTTAATTATATTAAGGCAATGATTTGCAAAAAGTATTACTTTGTTTGCCCTTCATTTTTTTGTTGCACACATATGCAACAAAGTGAATCTGATCTGATGATGAACAAAAAGCTTATCCTAAAAGTCAAGTTAAAGTTGAAACCTTTTATTGTTTTGCTGTTGTTTAATAACACTTTACAATGTCAGATGAGATGGCACAAAAATCTGAAGAACAGATTTTTTCCACGTTGAAGGTTTTTATTTCGCTGAACTTCTCCAAAGTAAATGACAAAAAACAGCAACAAAAACAACAACAAAAAGCCAAAAATTAAAGTGTGACGACAGTAGCAGCCGCCAGAAAGCGACAATGATTTTAAAATGCAATTTGCCAGAACTCATATGTCATTCGAAGTACTATATTGCGGCAAACGACAGTGCGACACTGGAGGAGCGATGCGGTGCGATGTAATGGTGTTGTGGTGGCATTAACAACAAACAACGGCAACAGCAACAACAACTACTACTGCAACCATCATGATTGCAATGAACCCCAAAATGCAGGGGCACAAAAAATGAATAACAACTTCTCCGGTAGCTGTGAAGAGGAGCTGCAGTGGCAGTTAGCACACATGTAGCCAAACAGCGAACCAACCAACCGACCAGCCAGGCAGCCAGTCAGATATTCATTATAATAAGACCGTGACCCTAATGAAAAGGCAGTTTTTACATGGAAATTGTTAACAGCTCCATATGAACATCAGCAGGTCGTAACCAACCAAGAATAACTACAACAACAATAACAATAAAATAAATGGAAAAGAAAAAAGAGAACAGATTTAACCCTAAATATAAGGGTCTACTAATGGAACAATATTGGGATGACTCAAGTCGGTGAAAAACTTTCCATTTTGGATATAACTTAAATTTAGGGAATCCAAATCGTATGGGCCTTCAATTTTATGCCATCTATAGTTTTCAATATTTCATTTCTCTTCCTGAGAATATTATGGTTATTGTCAAAAAGTTTCCCCAAAATATAAGTCCTTTTCCACAGGTGTAAGGGTTAAGCTCCGGGTTAAATGAAATGACAGCAGAAGCGTCAGTCACCAATGGTGGCCAAAAAGCACAGCAATAACAACAGATAGCCATGATGATGCATGTTCCAAAATAAAAGGAAAAACATGAAGTTTACCACAAATGTTGCACACACGTTATTGTTGTTGTTCCTATTGTTGTTTTTGGAAAGTTCAGTCTGTGCTAACAAAAAAAAAAAAAAAAAAAACAGGTTAAAGTAATAAAATTGCAATTATTTTTTATGTCACGGTTATTGTTGTTGTCTTTTCATTTTTTCCTCTGATTTCGTTAAACTGTTAAATGTAACTGTCTTGAGTTGGATTGTGCTAGAAAAGATGCAGGGATTTAGAGGAACCTTCTTAAATAACAGTGTGCTACAAAACAACAAAAAAAATTATTCAGGGGTTCTAATGTACCAATTCTGTTTAGTTGGAGTCCCTTGGTTTTTCTGGGTCACTTCGAAAATTAGTTTTATAACGGTAAATGTAGAGAAAAACGTGGTCTCATAGATTTTCAATTTGAAACGGTTCACCCACAATTCAAATTGTACTAAATTTAGTACATAGTACATAATCCAAACCTTCACCCCACTGTGAACCTAAATCCAAGTTTCAGGATTCCAACTCTATCGGTTCGCTCACAATTCAAATTTTACCGAATTTAGTACACAGAAATTCACCCACAATTCAAATTGTACTAAATTTAGTACATAGTAGTATCAACTTTCAAAATTTCCTACTTACCTCAAACCTTCACCCAACAGTGAACCTAAATCCAAGTTTCAGGATTCCAACTCTATCGGTTCACTCACAATTTAAATTGTACCAAATTTAGTACACTTAGTACAAAATAGTACCAATTTCCAAAACTTCCTACATACCCCAATCCTACAACCCACACTGATCCTAAATCCAAGATTCAGGATTAAAACTCTACCAATGCTACTCCTCCACAGTGATCGTAAATCCAAGTTTCAGGATTTTAACTCTATCGGTTCACCCGATTTATAGGAAACATGATACACGCGAATCAGTATGCCCCACTGTTAAAAATATAATCTCAATCAGACACCCGCTCGAAATATATATGGTACGTTGTGCAAAATTTCGTGTCAATCGGACAAACATTAGGAGTTTGGTGTACCATTTACCTAAAATCGGATGAAAATATATATGGGAGCTATATATCAATCTAAACCGATTTTCTCGGAACTTAACACACATCATTCTAGAATTAATTTAGTACGCCATGCCAAATTTCGTGAAAATCGAAGAATATATAGGGACTTTGGTGCAATATTGACTTAAAATCGGACGAAAATATATATGGGAGCTATATCTAAATCTGAACCGTTTTTTACGAGATTTAACACACATCGTTCTAGACTCAATTCAGTGCGCTATACCAAATTTCCTGCAAATCGAAAGATATATAGGGACTTTGATGCACCATTTACATAAAATCGGACGAAAATATATATCGGAGCAATATCTAAATCTGAAGCGTTTTTGACGAAACTTAACATATATAATTCTAGACTCAATTCAGTGCGCTATACCAAATTTCCTGCAAATCGAAAGATATATTGGGACTTTCGTGCCCCATTTACATAAAATCGGACAAAACTATATATGGGAACTATATCTAAATCTGAATCGATTTTCGCGAAACTTAGTACACATCATTCTAGACTCAATTTAGTACGCTATAGGGATATTGGTGCACCATTTACCTAAAATCGGACGAAAATATATATGGGAGCTATATCTAAATCTGAACCAATTGTCACGAAACTTTGCACAAATCATTCTAGTATCAATTCAGTACGCTATGTCAAATTTCGTGCAAATCGAAGAATATATAAAGACTTTGGTGCAAAATTTACCTTAAATCGGACAAAAATATATCTGGACCGATTTCCAGGAAACTTAACACACGTCATTCTAGACATAATTCATTACGCTATGCCAAATTTCGTGCAAATCGAACGATATATAGGGACATTGGTACACCATTTACATTAAATCGGACGAAAATATATATGGGAGCTATATCTAAATCTGGACCGATTTCCAGAAAACTTAACACACATCATTCTAGACATAATTCATTAAGCTATGCCAAATTTCGTGCAAATCGAACGATATATGGGAACATTGGTACACCATTTACAATAAATCAGACGAAAATATATATTTGGGAGTTATATCTTAATCTGGACCGATTTTTCCCAATTTCAATAGGGTTCGTCCTTGGGCCAAATAAGTGACCTATGCCAAAGTTCATCCAATTCGGATAATAAATGCGACTTGTACTTTGTTTACAATTTAACATGTACAGACAGACGGACGGACGGACATACATAAATCGACTTAAAAAGAGATTCTATACATATTCTAAAAAGGAACTATGTGTCTATTTCGTTTCCCTTTGCCTGTTACAAACATATGCACAAAGAAATAATACCCTGTACCACAGTGTGGTGAAGGGTATAAAAATCCACGCCTATTGTGGTTTATTAAAAATACCCTTTAAAAATCCACGCCTGTTGTGATGCTTAAAAACATATTCTTAAAAAATCCCCGCCTACAATGGCCTACAAGAAATTAAAAACCAAGGAGCTTGTTATGGCGGCAACCACTGAAACATTTTCTTTCTACGTCACAACTTTCACACATGAAATGGCAAAATGGAAACGTGACAACAATTTTGGCCAAGGATCACATCACAACAAAAAAGACAACAAAAAACACAATCTCCGAATAAACATTGTAGTCCGAGATTATTGCCATTGTAATGGTGATTGTTATGTTGTGGCCCATAAAATCGATGCAGTTGAAAGGAGTGTCGACTGGAAAGTGTAAAAAATAAAGACAAATCCTATTTTAATAGCTTTTTACAGAATTGGAATGGTAGCGCGAGAGAGAATGCGGGTGTAAAAGTAACCCAGTGATAAGTTGTGGTTAACAAATAAACAAATAAGCCCGCATTTGTATGGGTACAAACGTGGAAGGATAAATAGGTACGACCTAATTATTTAAAGTGGTTTGGGCCGAACTCTTCATATCCCCTACCATTAAATGGACATTCAAAATAGCTATAATCTGACGGGACTTTTATGTGGAAGGCTATGGTCATGTAAAATGCTGCCAGGAAGCTTTTAAGCCTCTAAGAAAACAGAGGTGTGGGTAAAAAAAATAATTTTCCCATTGACCTGAAGCCATGGATTTTTAAAGTCTATTGTTGCAAAAATCTTTCCGGGGATATATTCCGCTCCCGAAAATCCTCATACTGACAGCCTCCTAAGAAAAAAAGGTGCAGTAGTAAAATAAAAATTACCGTTAAACTAAACCAGAAACGACAGCAGCAAACACTCACAAAAGCAACAACAACAAAGAAACCACTAATGTTGCTGTGGTGTATTCCAGCAGCAACAGAAGAAAACGACAACAAAAGCTGTAAAAAACACACAAAACATAGGACAACGGGGCAATGAGTTGGAATCTCTTACTCCTTGGCTTTCCTACTACTTCGATCACCGGAAAACGGGCGGGTGATGCACAAAGGAATAGTCAAATGCGGTAGGCAGCAACAAGATATTGGCGGTTGTTTGAAACCACAATAACAGCAGCATCGTAACAGCAACTCAAGGAGGTGGTAGCACAAGTCAGCAATAGGTTGGTTGCAGCAAACACAATCATACAAACACATAACAACATCAAAAAGACTTTTATTACCCAGCCACTAGCGAAATAGCAACAACAACAGCATGTCAGGGAAATGAGGTACACTGGAGCTTGTTCACCCTCTAATGTGCTAATGGAAGAAAATTCAGGTGAAGAAAAATGAATTGTAAATACGATGACTCTGGATTATAACCTATACCACTTTGGGTATATTGCAGAGCTCCTCTTAGGATTCATATTGTAAACCGCTATACGTTATATAGTGGGTGATATATCTCAGGTACAATATGAATCAAACATTAAAACATTTTGGGTATTTTTATGTCTCATTCTCAAGCCGGAGGGTAAAAACTTCTTTGAAGAAGACTAAGGGTATATACCTGTCCGTTGTGAGAAATTTTTTAAAATCAATTTTTTTAATAATCCCCATATTAAGGTTCCGACCCATTTTAGGTATTTTGAAGGTTTTAGTCACATTTTCCAACTGCAATTCCGTATTTTTGGTGGGTAAAAAACATTGTTTGTGTCTTGACCTATACAAAGGTTCTATATAAGGTCAAGCCACCGGTTCGCTATTTGGTATGTTTTAGCCCAATTTTCCAACCAAAGTGGCTGTAGTTGGTTTTCCTTCGAGGGTGAAAAACATATTCGCAGAAGTGTTTAAATGCAGGTCCATGCCATTGTAGCCACCATATACATACCTCATTTCGATCGGTTGAAGGAGATGCTTGTTTTGTAATGCACCTATATGGTACAAAACTGTCTCAGCTGTCTTAGGGCAGAAGAAGCTCCTTTCGTGTCAGCAGGTCGTCATGTTAGCTTGTTTGCCAGTGTGTCGCATTGTTTCCACAGATGCGTTGCAAGGAGGTTGACGTACGAATTTATTCGTGACGCAACATTTGTAGTTCGGGATGACTGAAGACTGGAAGCATATACTGACGGAATGCTGTTACCATGAAGAAATAAGAAATTTAGAATTTCAGTAGGATTTTTAAAAACGAAGGACAGTACTTAGTGCATGTGGCCCTTGTGCGTAGCTCCCTTGCTTGTCGGGTCGGTTGGTTGCACTGGGTTATGGTGAGTTGCTGCACCGGCTGGCGAGGAGCGAGGTGGCTGTTGCGTCCTGGGCCAGTTCTTGGTTCCACTAGTTTTTACGATGACCACGCCTCATGTGGGGGCGGTTTTGTTGAGTGTTTGTGTTGTGTTGTCCGTTTGCCGCGGTCCTTTGGGCCCTTGGTGCAGTCCGTGAGGACAGCATGTTAATTGTTTGTGTTCTTGTTCATCAGTGTTCTGCTTGCAGTTTTTCTACTGCTGCTGCCGAAACGTGTAAGTGCATTGTGTCGTCTGTTTTTGTATTTGGATACCAGCCCGGACTTGTGGCAAACTGAGAGAGGCTTCACTCTCCAGCCTGATCAGAGGTTATCCGTACCGCGGGTGTCCAGTGCCCCTGGATTTGTAAATCCATCCTGACAGTTGGTGTGCCCCCTGGTGAACTTCGAGGGGGTTGTGGTTTCCCCTCACCAATTGGGGAGAGTGTGCATGCAGCACTTCGTTGCCTGTGGGTGAACTCGAATTTTCAACAGGCATTGGACATGGTAATTATCGGAACCGATGGGACGTAATTTGGCAATTAGCTTAAAGTACCTTATCAGGAAAGTGTCAACATAGGTTCATGTTTTGGCAAAGCATTCATATCCCGCTCATTTACAAATGCTATAAGAGTCACCTGAAGTGACTGTAATTTGGCAATCCAGACTTTTCCTTCTTCACAGAAAATTTTCTGTATAGGTTCAAGTCCAGGTATAGTCCTCATATAACGATGCCGCCATATTTTCGGAAGTTTTTTGAAGTTTGAAGTTTTTGCCTTCATTTCGAACAAGTTTCCGTCGATTCTATGTATTTAGATAGTTCTAGTCGAATTTTTCCAATAGTAGTTAATTGTCCCGACAGGTTATTAGCAATATACGTACTCTAAAAGATTTTAGATAGATTGAAGGCGTACTTAATTTTGGAAAGGTGTAAAAAGTTTGGATCGGCCAAAAATAACACTGCAGCATCTTCGGTGCATTATTTGCAGAAGGATATTTATATATCTTCGGCCTAATCTGAAAGTTCAACATGATTTATACTCGTAACCCTTTTCATGCGCTAAAACCCATTTTCCATTCAGTTCGAAGGACTTCTACATTATTACAACAAAAATAGTTGACCAAGCATTTTTCTGGATGCGCGCAATTTAAAAGAAGCCTTTGGGTTGCATGTCAGGCTGTATGGAGTATGGCCGGTTCAAATTGATCCGCTTTCAGGCGATATGTGCGGCTCGCATTGTCATAGTGCACAATTATTCTTCTTATCGAATTTGCTTCGAAGAGCTTCTTCCACGTGTAACTTCAAAGACCCAAACGCTTGATTCTGTCTTGTTTCAGTCGCATAAGAATATATTCATTATTCGTCACCAGGGCCGAGCTTTCGAAGCCCCACAATCGTATATTAAATTTTTTTTGCACCAATGGACAGGAACCGTTTTTGTGTATGACCTTGCACCTTGTGGTGTATCACTCAGAATAGACTGTCCTACGCTTCTCAAGTGGAACATATGGCCACTTTTTGCCAAAGAAACTGGCAATAATTTAGCTTCGAAGTGTTTCTTTCACCATCAACTTCTGATGAATTAGGCTCGTTTTCGAAGAATTAAACGTTCGCTTGTAGTTTCGTTTCATGTGAAAATCTTACGAACTGGGCTCGTATTTTTAAAACCAATCGACACGAGCCTTTTTTGGAGGGACTTTCAATATTTGTGAGATCAATGGGAAACACAGCACGCTCTCATGTCATATCAAATGCATGCTGCCGCAAGAAATGTCTAAGAATTTCTTTATCTTGATCCTGCAGTATGAGTTCACGCACTGTATCGATGGACACGATTGTACAATTTTTCAGTGGAAGTATTTAAGTTCTTCAATGCACTTTTGTTGTGATAATTCACGTCAAAAGTCGTGAAAAGTAATCGTATGAAAATATTTTCGCGTTAATTCCATAGTTGTGGGAAATTCCTTTCCGCAACACAACACAGGGTCGTACGTCAAAGAGTTGTATTTCAGCTAAGTTCTAATTTACATTAGACAATTTAAATTGTCTTAATTCTATACATTGTGGCAGGTGGGAGAGTACATCAACCTGTCTCGTATATAAACTAATAATAATCACAAAAAGGGCCTCATGAAAATTAGGAGCATAACAAGGTATTGAAATTAGACCACTGTGCATAATCAACATTGAAGTTCTCCTTTTCTCAAAAACAACAACAAATCGTTAAATCTTAACATGGTAAACTTTTTATTATTATTTTAATTGTAATGTTGATTTTTGTTGGATTGAAATTACAAGACTCTACTGTAATGGTCCCAACTGGCTAGCCCCCCTAGCCAGTTGCCCTCAGTTGAAAACCAAAAACAAATGGCGCAACAAACAAATGAACAAACGTCATCATTGCAAACAATAAGTAAACATTCAGAAATGATGCAGTTTCCGGGAGGGTGTTGGTTATCCATTTTAAGCGTCAAAGCAAAGAAAGTTAACCGAACCAGCATTGAAGTCAAACGTGCCACTAACATCTCCCTATCCCATGTTTCTATGCAACTAGTCATTGAAACCACAACTACTAGAAATTTTGCAAGATGCACTCATTCGAACCACGGCGAAGGAACTTTACAGAGTAACTGAATTGGCTGCTGCTGTTAGAAACCCATTAACCACAACAAAACTTGGTGGTTACTTGGCGTAGGCCGTTCGTTGTCGATGCACCAGTAATCACAGTAAAATAGAGATGCAAAGAGAGATACATGGTTGCATTTGTTGCACGTTTCTTTGTCCTATCGTTCCATGCAATGACTGTCGTCGTTGTCGTCATGTTAACAGCGTTATAACCATCTCAACAACAAACATTGAACACACACATCTACATACATTGTTACATTCACATATGTCATTTTCTTCGCCGGTTGGTTGTGTTTTGTTGCTTTTGTTGAGGTGTAAATCGTGCTAGGCGTAATCTTTGAAATGTTAAGGGCCGGTTATGTGACGTGATAGGTCAAAGGATATGAACAATTTGTAAATAAATAAATGTGAAGCGAGTTTTGGCAGATCTATGGATGATTTTCTCTTTTAGACCTACAAAATATCTTCCTACTAATATATCAACAATTGATCGAGATTTTTATATTTAGGGTGTCTCATGATAAATAGCTGACAGGAGGTCTTTTTATCCTCTGAGGGAAATGTATACCAAAATAAAGACGGGATGGAATCAGAACATATCCAATGACCTTTATGTGAGAGCTTTATAATAACATATCCTCTGATCTAGAATTTATAGAACTACCTTGGGGAGTCCCGACGAATATTTATGGGTGTTTCTAATGCTAATTTAATATGCACCCACATTATGGTGTAGGCTATAAGAGCCATAGTTATTCTCTAGACCAAAATTATCATCCGAAAACCATGCCTGTCTTCACAATGATCGGACAATATTTGACAAGTCCAGGGAGTTGCATACTATATTTAGAGACCTATTGCCGCTTAAAATTGTACATAATTGAGATTTACCACCGCTAAAAATTTAGCACTAGGGTTATTCGTGACTGGTCGGCCTTATCCATATTAAACATATTTGTATACCCTTCACCACACTGTGGTACAGGGTATTATGTCTTTGTGCATATGTTTTTAACAGGCAAAAGGAAACGAGATAGACCCATAGTTACTTTTGAGAATATGCATTATCACTTTCACTTTTTAAGTCGATTTATGCATGTCCGTCCGTCCGTCCGTCCATCTGCCTGTCCATGTTAAAATGTAAACAAAGTACAGGTCGCATTTATGATCCGAATTGAATGCAATTTGGCATAGGTCACTTATTTGGCCCAAGGACGAACCCTATTGGAATTGGGAAAAATCGGTCCAGATTTAGATATAGCTCCCATATATATTTTCGCCCGATTTGATGTAAATGGTGTACCAATGTCCCTATATGTCGTTCGATTTGCACGAAATTTGGCATAGCGTAATGAATTAGGTCTAGAATAATGTGTGTTAAGTTTCCTGGAAATCGGTCCAGATTTAAATATAGCTCCCATATATATTTTCGTCCGATTTAAGGCAAATGGTGCGCCAAAGTACCTATATATGTTTCGATCTGCACGAAATTTGGCATAGCGTACTGAATTAAATCTAGAACAATGTGTGTAAAATTTCTTGAAAATCGGTTCAGATTTAGATATAGCTCTCATATATATTTTCGTCCGATTTAATGCAAATAGTGCACCAAAATCTCTGAAAATCATTCGATTTGCACGAAATTGTTCATAGCTTACTGACTTAAGGCTAGAATGACGTGTGCTAAGTTTCGTGAAAATTGGTTCAGATTTATATATAGCTCCCATATATATGGTGCACCAAAGTCCCTATATATTTTTTTATTTGCACGAATTTTGGTATAAGGTACTGAATTAAGTTTAGAATGATGTTGCTATGCTTCGTGAAAAGATCCATACCTATATAGTTGACATGTATGAGACCTTCCTTAGGTGTCATGGATATATAAAACTCTTATAAAAATATATATAACTCACCAATGGCATATTCGTACATGTCAATCAAATTTCTAGACTTACCTGAAATGAGAAGAAAATAAAAGCAATATTAAATTATGTTCACAAGTATATTTTTTTAGAATACAATTGACGGATTTTTTTATAAAAAAGGCGTTAAAATCGGCCAAGCCGAAGGGAATTTATTGCAAAAATACATTTTTTTGTTTGGGTACGTCCCTGGAGGCTATGCCTAAAGCGGGAACAATATTGATTATGTCATGTAGGAATTAACAATTATTTTGGAATTATCATTATATGAGGGGCTAGGCTTCATTGATGATCGACAATTTCGAACCTAATATTAGGTTGGGGGAAAAAGAAATCCATTATTTTTATTTGAACTATAGGATTTTATTTAACATGCTTCGGAATGTCCGAAGAAAAGATGATTATTGCTTGCTACCAAGTCCGGACTGTATGGTGGATACATTAAAACATCCCACACAAGCTTTTGAAGCTTTTACCGAGTCACTGCAGATGTGTGTGGTGTAGCGTTGACCTGGTGGAACACGACACCTCTCCTGTTGCCTAATTCTGGCCGTTCTGGGTCAATTGCTATCTTCAAACGGTCCAGTTGTTGACGGTAGAGATCAGAATTTAGCGTTTGGCCATATGGAAGCAACTCATAATAAATAATCCCCTTCCCGTTCCACCAAATGCATAGCAGAACCTTCCTGGTTTTTGGCCACCATTTGAGGTGCTTCACCGCTCTTTGACCACGATCGTTTTCGCACATGGTTATCGTGTGTGATCCATTTCTCATCTCCAGTCACCAATCATATGTATATTTCTATCACATTCCGATTGGCCAAGGCTTCGCAGATGGAAATTAGATCCGTCCTTTTTTTCTGTTAATTGGTATGACACCCAAATATTGAGCTTATTTTTGAATCCAGCGATATTACGAGTGCTAACCTGCCGATTTTATCGACATTTTCGACCGATTAATGGATTTATTTTTCCTCAACCTAATATTTTTATCTCAATACCTTCCCTCACACCGCAAAATCGGGATACATATTCATATAGGCGCTATGTCTAAATGCGGACCGACATATTGTTCGAGCCTGGAGTTCTAGTTTTTTATCACGATATATCCGAATGTATTTAGTTTTTTTTTTATCTCAATACCTTCCTTCACACCGCAAAATCGGGGGACATATTCATATAGGCGCTATTTCTAAATGCGGGCCGACATATTTTATTCTCGAACCTGGTGTTCTAGTTTTTTTTATCCCGATATCTCCGAAATTAGGATGATCGCAGAAGATGACAAAATCGTCTTTGAATTCCATACTTCGCAGAATATATACTGGCAATATGGTGGAATACGCCTATACGGGGACAACCCCAACGCCCGAAACAAATCAGTTAACTATTTAAATATAACAAATTAATATACCCTCCATACTATTGATTATGTATTAGGAATCTAAAATGCTAAATTACATGGAATTCGGTTAAAGCCCGTGTTCAAAACCTCCAAAAATTCCGAAAAATTGAGTGGATTTTGGTACCCAATTAAAACCCAACATACGATGTAAAAACGTGTCAAAAATCCTGAGATACGGATATTTTAGGGGTACCGTTATATGGGACTATACCAAAAATTGGACCAATATTGATTTCTAATAGGCAGATGGGTACTGGATACGCCAAATTACAAGAAGTTATTTTTCAATCAAGTTTCCCAAAATACTGAAAATTGGCGGTATATGCAAAAAATGTTCAAATATTTATAATTTTTAAAGGGAAGATTTTTTATCCAATGAAGCGACAAAATCTTAATTTCCAGACAATTTGGTTTAAAAACGAGTTCAAAACCATTTAAATACCGCAAAATTTTGTGTCTTTCGTTATATACGGGCTATCCCAAAACATAGACCGATATAGCCCGTCTTAGAACTTGACCTGTCTGCGGACAGAATATAAACCTATGAAAAATGTAAGCACCCTATCTCAATTCCTACAGTAAATAGAGTGATTACAACAGACGGACGGACTCTTCTATAAGAATACTAACTCTTCTATAAGAAGACCTCCAGCTCTTGTATAAGAACATAAACTCTTCTATTAGAAGATCTCAAGCTTTTCAATAAGAAGACCCCCAAAAGACCTGGTACCTCTCGCACACATGGTCAAAATTGTCAATATTTATAAATCCAATATCAATCCATTGTTTTTACCAAACCTAGAGCAACCCCCAGGTGAAACCCATTGGCCCACTCCTTCCAGTACCTCTCCCACAAAATGGTAAAAATCTTCAATATTTATAAATTCAATATCAGACGAATCCAATATCAGAATGAATGTGATTTTCTTTACTAGATCAACTCCGAAGATGGGGTCGGTTCTTCTCCTTCTGGTACCACTCCTACAAAGGGTCAATATTTTATAAACTTGTAAATTTAATTTTATGCAAATTAAATAACCGATTTGATCAACATTAAATCCGAAACCTCTTTGATGAAAACATATACCTTATATAAAGCGAATAGTAAAAGCTGTGTGCAATTCTATAGACCACCGCAAGACATTGGATGGGGGTATATGGGAAATTACAAAATTTTTTTAAAATTCCATTAAAAAAATTTTGAAAAAATTTTTTGCGAGCACATTCATGATTTTTGGTACATAGGTTAAGAAGTTATAGCGATTTTAAATCTTGTATTTCAAATATAAATTAAATGAATTCCTATTTGTTGTAATTCGCGAATTTCTTCACAAATGGATAAACACATTTGTTTTATTTGCATACTTGTCAAATCACATTGAAATACGGTATAATGGTCGCGAAAAACAAATAGAAGCACGAAGATATCGGAAAATAAAATAAATTATTTTTTGAATTAAAATAAAAAGGTTTTTTGAATTTTCGATTTTTTTAGTATTGTTAAGAGGATACGGGTTTTCCTTAATCTTCTAAAATATACCACGCTTTCTTCTGCAAATTCTTTTAGATGATTGTTAAATACCGGTAGATTCTATTGTTAAGAGTTTTGACTTTAAAAACGACCAAATATATTGCAGTTACCGTATATGAAAATGAATAACATTAAAAAGGATGCAATTCGCGTATTCGTTGAAATCAGTTGATGCGCATGCGTTTTTCGGATAAACCGAATCAATCTCTTCCAATAATTATGAATTTTTCGAGGTTTTGTTTAGCGGCCGAAATGTGCCGCTCGATGCACTTTACTATGCAAAAACCCTAAAAATGGCTAAAAATTACGCAACGTGCATGTGATTTTTATGGGCATCTTATTTCAGTAATCTCCTATGAAAATACACAAAAGGACACCTATTTTAAAAGGATCGGTTAAGAACCGCGGATGTGCCTCCTTAATCGATTTTGGATAAAATACGCATATTATTCGCGTATCGATATATTTTTGACCTATTTTCACACAGATTCGCGAATATGATAACACAATGATGAATGTATGTAATATCAATTCGAAGAAAAAAGCGATTATATACGCGAATTTGTCAAAATAAGTTTTTGCAGTTTTTCCCACATTCAAGGTACCTATATCCGCCGTTTTATTGGGCGGAATTGAACATGGATGGGCTCATTATATCCGGCACGTAAAAAAACTAAAATCACGCGGGGTTCCACGGAATTTGAATGGACTTTCTTAATTTTAGACACAAAAAATCTGTTTCAAAAAACACCGAAAATCCGTCAGCATCCATTTTGGGTCGATCCATTGATTATATCGTAAAATCATACATTAGAATCATATTGTCCATGGGGTATTCTGCAACTTAGTCACTGATCACATGTGCATGCGTTGCGTAGTTTATCCCCAAATAAGGAAGGAACACAAAAAAACTCGTTGGCTTCAACACATTTTCACCCATTTTTTACATTACCACCATCACAGCTTCCACGCAACTTATTATTTATTACCAATATTTTATGATTTTGACAAGAACATTTCATTTTATAGAAATGAATTTAAATTATATGCAGTATGTTCATATTTCGCGAGTTATAACCTTGCAAACCTCAGCTTCAAGGAATTTAAAAATTTTTTGTAATTTCCCATGTATCCGTAGACAGTTTTTTATACACCAAGAAAGTAAAATGCCAAATTTCTTGGAAAAGTGCACACTTAATTGGGAAAATGCATTAAAACCTCTAAGAAGCTGGTATCCAAAATTACAGCTTCTTCCGGGCAAAAGGAGCCCAAAATGTAGCGGAAACTTTATATGGCAGCTCTATTAATGTATGGAATTATATCGAACAGTGTCTGAAATCATCTGACAATCCATGAACCTTGTAGCTTCAGTGCCAAATTACATACACTGAAGGTACCTACCTTCAGTAGGAAGATGCGACTACAAACTTCGAAATACCAGTATCATAAAATGGGGGCGACAACACCAGGGGGTTATTTACAAAACATCCTAATAGTTTTAGGATCCTCTCTCTCTTTTTCTCTCCCTAAATAGACAGACAAATGGTTCAGCAAATGCAATATACTGATGTCCTATACTCTCCGAAAACTTGAAATACCATAATGTAGTCAATTCCACAACGTGATCCGATAAATTCAATTTTTCATAACAAACATCCTTGTACAAAATTTAAATAATCTCCATGTTTTTAATGGAAATTGACGCTTAACAAAAAAGTCTCTATGGGTAACTGAGGTCTTGTGATTTTTTGTAAAGCAATATACCTTAGTTGATTATTTTACAGACAAAAAATACAATAGTGGTGGAGCAAAAACTATTTTTTACAGGATAAAAAAATATGACGGAACCTTGGCTTTGCGAATTTTTCCCCTTGGGACACAATATTGACCTATAGTGAGATCCTATTTCTTTTAACATTTTGATATGTCATACTACTGTCATAGTCAAGGCCCATTGCTTATGCGATTAAACATTTAACAATTTTCGAATATTCTTTTACCAAATAAGAATTTTGAATATGAAATGAAATACTACGTTTTCAATGTTCTAAGTTTCAGGAAAACAGTTTCCACACAAAATATTAAATTTTATCCTATTCTTGTCTCTTTTGTTTCCATTAGAATTTAAAATTTTCGAAAATAACACTGTTGTTGACCAAATCTATTTTCAATAATAAATTCCAATAATTCTGTCGACCAGCTCTCAAATTATTGCAATTCATCATTGCTTCAGCCAATAATGGTGACCTCCAGCTAACAATGATTTCTAAACTGTGAAAATTACCCTTGATTTTACCTTTGGAAAAACACCAAATGGACCACAAAAACTATTATGGGATGCTGGTCAATACCAAAAGCAACAACAACAACAACAGAAACAAAAAAAAAAAAACAACAACAATAATGACAGACATTATTTGTTGCGGTTTGGCGCTTCATGAT
Organism: Musca vetustissima; assembly: GCF_032173495.1. Taxonomy (NCBI): domain Eukaryota; kingdom Metazoa; phylum Arthropoda; class Insecta; order Diptera; family Muscidae; genus Musca; species Musca vetustissima. The sequence goes on along the minus strand of NW_026881684.1, from coordinate 11,794 downwards.
TCTGCTTATTGAGATTTTTATTTTGGGTAGAAGGGGGGAAAATGCAATGTCAGCAACAAAAAATTTGTGGAAAAAAAATAAAATTTGAATGAATTTATGCTGTGGATGATGATGATGACGACGACGTATTTCTGTTTCGTGTAGACGATTGAGTAATCGTGGTTATTAGACGGCATGAGGTAATGCATTAGGAAAATAATTGCAGCCTCATTACTTTGTGGCGTCAAATAAAAAAGATGAAAAAAAAACATACGACATAATTACACTGAGAGAAAAATCGGATTTTTTTTTTCATAGAAAATATACCTTCATGGGGGAATTAATATGCCAATTATTTCTATAGAAAAAAATACCTCAGTGGGAGTGGGAAGAAAAAATACCTTAGTGCGGTAACTGAGGTCTTCCAAATTGTTTTCTATAGAAAAAAGTACCCAGTGCAGGAACTGGGGTCTTCCAAATTGTTTCCAATAGAAAAAAATACCTCTGTCCGGCAACTAGGTTCTTCCAATTTTTTTCTAAACAAAAAATACCTCAGTCCGGCAACTGAGGTCTTCCAATTTGTTTCTAAAGAAAAAATACCTCAGTCCGGGAACTGAGGTCTTCCGATTTGTTTCTAAAGAAAAAAATACCTCAGTCCGGGACCTCAGTTCCAATTTGTTTCTATGGAAAAAAACTGTCTCAGCCCGTGAACTAAGATCTTCCTATTTGCTTCTATAGAATAAACTGCCTCAGTCCGTGAACTGAGATCTTCCAGTTTTTTCTATAGAAAAAACTGCCTCAGTCCGTGAAATGCGATCTTCCAATTTTTTTTTAAAGAAAAAAAAAATGTCTCAGTCCGTGAACTGAAATCTTCCAATTTTTTTTTCTATAGAAAAAACTGCCTCATTCCGTGAACTGAGATCTTCCAATTTTTTTTTTTTTAGAAAAAACTACCTCAGTCCGTGAACTGAAATCTTTCTATAGAAAAAATATCTCTGTCCGGGAACTGAGGTCTTCTAATTTTTTTATTAGTACCTTAAATAGTACCTTAGTCCGGAAACTTAGGATTCTAATTTTTTCTATAGAAAAAATACCTAGGTTCGAGAATTGAGGTTTTTCAATTTTTTCTAAAAAAATACCTCAGTCAAGGAACTGAAGACAAATACACCATTGAGGGACTGGGATTTTCCAAATTTGTTTCTATAGAAAAAAATATCTGAGAGCTTGCGATTTTTTTCTATAGAAAAATACCTCAGAGAGTGAGAGGTCTTCCGAACTTTCTTCCGTAGAAAAAATACTTCACAGAGGGAATTTAGGTCTTCCGATTTTTTCCTATAGAAAAACATACCTCATAGGGGGTACTGAGGTTTTCCGAATTGTTTTCTTTAGACCTTAGTTACCTCAGTTGGGGTAACTGAGGTCTTGCAAATAGTTTTTTTATAGAAAAAATAGCCCATTTGCGGGGGACTGAAGTCTTACGCTTAAAAAAATCAGTTGGTGAAATAGAGGCCTTGCAAATTTTAAGAAAAAAAAATCACCACATTTGACCTCCTTTGGGAAATGGATGTCTTGCGATTTTTATTTCTAAAGAAAAGGGTTCACCTTGCTAGGGGGAACTGAGAAATAGGAGGTCTGGCGTGTTTCCTCAATTGTGGGAGAACTGAGGTTTTTTTCCTGTAGAAAAATATACCTCCGTAGATGAACTGAGGTTTGTTGATATTTCAGTGGATCATTTTTGTTCGTGAAATGTTTTCTGTAGGAAAAAATACTTCTGTGTCTGGGAGGTCTGGCATTTTTTCTATAGAAAAAAAAAAATACCTCAGTGGGTAAAACTGAGATCTTGGGAATTTTTTGTATTGAGCAGAGGATTTTCAATTTTTTCTATAAAAATATATCCGAAGTGAATTGAAGTTTCCGCTGATTTTTTATAGAAAAAAAATACTTACTAATTTTTCTGAGTGTATAATTGACGTTTTATTGTAAATGAAGAAGAGTTGAACTTATCTAGCTTTTGATGTTTTTGTGGTTTAATGTATATTTTCTTTGCCACTAAATAAAAAAAAAATATTAAAACAAATTAAGGGTGATTATGGTTTGCAATGATCACCGCCACATGACAACGACCCTAAAACTAATAATGCCACCAATATTAATTCTGGGACACAATGGGTAGTCCAGCTATCAGCCAAATCTATTCCCAATAGAATGTCAATGAAGAACATCCAACACCTTCATTAGCATAGATATCATTACATCTTCTAACCAATTCATGGAATATCACACACAGATGATTAGTCTCTTCTTATCAAATCAATACCGAAAAGAAAAAAAAAACCTGATTTGTTTCCCAAGAGCTTAACCCAAATATGGTGGGGTAAGACTATCAAAAATCTCTTGAGATTTTTCTAAATTATCCGCTATTGAAATGAACACCGAACACCCGCCTCCATATCCATATAATAATAAACTTGTTTATTAATAATTACGCTCGATGGTCATTCATTAATACCGCTAAATATGGACAGAACTACTTAAGATTTTAACCAAAAATGGTTATGAATAGCGGTTGTTGGAAAACAAATGACAAATATTGACTTGTCTAGAAAACAACAACAACAAAATACACGAAATGTCATACCACTGCCATATACAAATCATAGACACGCGTTTCGAATAGTTTTGGAAACATTTTTTTTTATTTCGTGCATATTATTCGATGTAAGGTTATGTGTATGCCAAATATGGCAGAACATACAACAACAATAACAATTTAATTTTAGTGCAAAAAAAAATCGAAGTTTTGCATGTCGAAAAAAAATCGAAAAACCACAGTTTACAAAAGAGTTATTTTGCTATAGAAAAAAGTTCCTCCACTGAGGTTTTATTTCTATAGAAAAAAAAATCGCAATACCTTAGTTTTCGCACTGAAGTATATTTTTTATATGGAAAAACTTGGAAAACTTTAGTTCCGCCACTGAGGTGCTTTTCGCGAGACCTAAGGTCCCCTAAGTGAGGTATTTCTTCCACAGAAAAAAATCGCCAGACCTCAGAACACTAACTGAGGTGCATTTTTTGTATAAAAAAATTTAGGACCTCAGTTCTCCCATTAAGGTACATTTGTTTCTGTAGGAAAACAAAATCACAAGACCACATTTGCCTTTTTAGAATCAAAAAAATTCACACGACACTGAGTTCCCCAATGAGTTACGAAATAAAAAATCACAACACCTCTATGTCGCTGTGGTTAATTTTTTCTGAGGTCTTTCGAATTTCCCTCACTGAGGTATTTTGTTTATGGAAACAAATTCGCAAGAACGAAAGTTACCCAGAGGAGGTTTTAGATAGCTTGTATGGTTTTAAGTTTCACCACAAGAATATTTTTTCTATAAAAAAGATAGATAAAAAAGATAAATACAAAAATTTCAAGACGTCAGTTTCACCACTATGGATTTTTTTCGTCCGTAGTCCCCAGTTCCGCGATAGAGTATTTTTCTAAAGAAATAAATCGCTAAACCTGCTGAAGTTTTTTTCGTCTACTGAGTTAGTTGTTTTCTATGGAAAACAATTCGCAGGATCTCAGTTCCCATGCCATTATTCTTACTGGACCTCTGAATTGGTTGGACTAGAATGTTGTTTCTGGAAGATAATAGAAACCTCAGTATAAAAAAGTCTCTGGGATAAAATCTGTAAATTTACCTCCGAAGAATTTTTCTCAGAACTTTAGATCGAAAGAATTTCTCTACGAAAAAAAAATCAGAACTTCAGTTCCGAAATTGGTTAAATTCTGGCGGGTCGAACTTTTTATACCCTACACCATCAGGATCTTTAAATGAGGTCAATGTCAGATTTTTCAATGGGACTCAGTTCCCTACCATTAGAAACATCCTATAACAAAAATCGGAACCTCCGCTTCAAAAATGTGTTTCTAGAGTGCGCCCGACTGAAGTCTCTCGAAGAGAATAGGATCCTCAGTTCCGAAAAAGATTTCTGATATAAAATCTGTAATTTTACCTTTTTAGAACATCAGTTCGGAAGAATTTCTCTATGAAAAAAAAATCAGAGCCACACTTCCAATTTTTTCTAGAACAAAGTAAAAAAAACGGTTAAATTCGGGTGGGTCGAACTTTCTATACCTTACGCCATGGGGATCTTTGAATGGGGGCAGTGCAAGTTTTTTTATGGCAAATAATTTGCGGATCTCAGTTCCTCTACCAATTGAAGCTTCACATAACACAAATCGAAACCTTAGCTTAAAAAATTGTTTCTAGAATGGGTCCGAAGGATGTTTCTGGAATAAAATAGAAACTTTAGTTTCGAAAAACTTCTCTATAAAGACGTATGTAATTTCTGTTCCGAAGAAAATTTCTCAGAACTTCAGTTTGGAATAGTTTCTCAGACAAAAAAATAAGGAATACAGTTCAGAAGTTTTTTTAAGAAGTAAAAGGCCTGGTTAAATTCTACCGAACCGAACTTTTTTTGCTATACACCATCAGGGTCTTTGAAGGGGGGATATGGCAAAACATGAGGCTGTATTGAAGTTTTGAACCCGCTTATAACCTGGGAGGAGAAACTTTGTTAGAAAACTTCGATGGAGGAAAATATGTCTAAGAGCTTTGCCGAAATCCGGACCTATAATGAAAATGTTCTGCGAAGCATTTTGTATCAACCAATAACCCGGAATGCAAAATTACTGATACTTTGGTTTAAAATGACTGCTAAATTTTTCAAAGTAACTTAAATTGGGGACACTGGCAAAACATGATACTATGTTGAAAATATTCTGTTTTATACCACTCACGAAACAGTAGTCCCAAATTACAGCTACTTTGATGACAAATTTGGACTGAAACATTTAAACTACCACATATGTGACGGAACCTTCTAATGAGGGCAATTTCAAAACATGATCCTATATCGACCATTTTTTGCAAAAATGTCATCACACTTCGTAAATGTCAGCCATTTCGGGTGGAAAACGCAGTCAAACCTTCATAATGTCGAAAATGCGGCGGGACATTTTTTGGGGGTTGTGATAAAAAATGGATACAAATAAGAACCTAGAATGCCAAATTATGGCTAAGGTTTTTAATATACCGAAAATGCGGTTTGACCCTTATATAAGATCTATGTCAAAACCCGGTTTATATTGATCATGTTCAGCATAGATGTATGCCACCCTCCATTGTGATTGCATGTTATGGCTATGGGGACATAGAAACTGAAGCTCCGAATAGTTTTTCTAGCAAAAATGTTATTTTGGTTTCGAAGAATTTTTCTGCAATAAAATTCGGAAACTTAATTCTGATGATTTTTTTTTCTGGAAAATAGAGATCCGAATATTTTTTTCTAGAAAAAATTTAATTTCATTTGAAATCTTAAATCCGACGGATTTTTTTAGAGAAAAAATGGGAAATCATCTCTGAAGGATATTTTCTAAAACCAAAAGAGGAAATGCAGTTTCGGAGGTTATAAAGTCACAAGGATTTTATCTAGACAAATCAATTCCGATTCTCAGTTTATAAGATCTTCCTCCAGAAAATAGTTCGGAACCTGAGTTCAAAAGAAATGTTCTTCTTAATTTCTAAACATCTAAGTTCGTAAAATTTTTTCTTTAAAAAAAATTAAAATTCATTTCCCCTGAATTTTTCTTGACAAAAAATTGGATATTCTCTTCCGATGAATTTTTTGAACAGTTTTAAAATTTGTATAGAAAATAACCCAATAATTACTCTGGAAAATAATCGCAAATTGATTTCTAAATATGTTTTTTTAGAAAATAATACCCATGATTCCCCACCTGCCCATACCCCACCTCCTAGAATATTTACATATGACAACGAGGCAACAAGCAACATGTCTTTAACAACAACACATGCTTGTAGCAATGCAATAAAAATCTCAAAACCAGTAGCTGTCTAAAACTACTTAAGACAAGCAGAAATCTTTATAAAGCTTGCCTCTTTCATTGTTGTTATTGCTGGTGTTGTTGTTGTTGCTGCTGCTGATGTAGTTTGGGACTGTTGTATTTTAATCGTTTATTGTGAGAGTACAAACAAACAACCAAACAGACAATAGCTATGTAGCATGATGTTGGATGCTGTCGATGTCGTTCATTGCTACTGATGGCAGCCGAAGCAGCAACCTTTATCAACAAGCAACAACAACAACAACACAACCATCAACAAATGTAAATATCAATGCTGATGCCATTGATTGTTGGTTTGCTGGTTGTGTTCTTGGTCATTGGGCTGTAGTCGTTCTCGCTGTTGCTAAGATAATTGTAAATCGTAGAGACGATGAATAAAAAAATCGTTCGTTCGTTCCAGTTGTAATCGAAGAAGGCCGTCGAACATGTTGCTCAAAGGAAGGAAATTGTATACTATGACGAGTTTGAGCGGCCGGGCTAATACATCTTCAACACTATAAACATAGCAGAAAAATAACAACAACAATTGTAGAACATTTTCATATAACAAGAACATCAACAACAATAACAACAACAATGTCAGCAATATATGACAAAAGCAACAACATGGCCATTCTAAAAACCCAATCAAGCTCAAAAGGTTTTTACAGTCTCCACTTGCTTTTGAGATCTGATTGTTGGGGAGGTTTTTATTGTTGTTGTTGTTGTCGTTCAAGTAAGCTACAGTTTGTGGGAGGTGAATATGAAAATGGTTGGGGATTTGTAACTAAAGGCGGTTCCATATAAAATATTGGGACTGTCGGTATATTTTCCCATTACAATATTGGGTGAATGGAGTTAAAGTGAGTCTTCATAGACGGGCAGAAGACGAACTGAAGGGATCGCGAGCTGAAGGGAGAATTTTTAGACGAGCTGAAGGGAGTCTTTATAGACGAGTCTTTATAGAGTGTATACCACCAAGCCAAGATTAGGTCATAAAAGCAATCGGCTCAAGAACAACAAAGCAGCAGGAGCCGATGGGATACCAGCCGAACTGTTCAAGACTCGTAGCCAGATGCTGGTCAGGAGCATGTACCAGCTGATTAGTACAATTTGGCTAGATGAATGATTGGAACCTCAGCATCCGTGCCCCGTGCACAAAACTGGAGACAAGACGATATGTTCCAATTATGGAGGAATAAGTCTCCTTCCCATCGCATATAAAGTGCTATCCAGTGTGTTGTGTGAACGATTGAAGCCAATGGTCAATGACATCATTGGACCATACCAATGCGGCTTCAGACCTGGCAAGACCACCATTGACCAGATTTTCACTCTGCGCCAAATCCTGGAAAAGACCCACGAAAAACACATCGACACATACCACCTATTTGACGACTATAAAGCCGCATTCGACAGTCCTATCCGTTTAGAGGTGTTTAAAGCCATGTCTACGTTCGGTATTCCTGCAAAATTAATACAGCTATGCAGGATAACTTTAAGTGGCACAAGGTCAGCAGTTAAAGTCGGAAAATACCTATGGGAGGCCTTCAATACCGAACGAGGATTCAGACAAGGTGACAGTTTGTCGTGTGATCTTTTTAACATCCTGCTGGAAAAGGTAATACGAAACGTAAAGGTGAACAGAAATGACACTCTGTACACCAAAACAACACATGTTACTCGCCTGCGCCGATGACATCGATATAATGGGACAAACATTGCGAGCAGTAACAGCCACCTTTGAACAAATTGAAAAGGAGTCTGCAGAAGGGGGTTTGGCCGTAAGCGACGAGAAGACCAAGCTGATGGTATCAACGCGCAAGACGTCCAGTAGACTCGGACCGACTGTGGAACTTGGGAACTTCAGCTTCGAGGTCGTTAAAGACTTTATATACCTTGGTACCGCCATAAAAAAAAAAACGAATGACATCACTTCTGAAATACGCAGAAGGATTGTGATGGCCAACAGATGCTACTATGGGGAAGGATTGTGGTGGCCAACAGATGCTACTATGTTCTAAGTAAGCAGTTTAGAAACAAGGCCACTTCCCGCCAGACCAAACTCACACTTTACAAAACGCTGATACTACCCGTGCTATTATATGGATCAGAAGAATGGGTACTTGTGCAAGCAGATGAGGCAGCTCTTGGGGTGTTTGAAAGACAAATTAACCAGAACATCTACGCGTCGACGGTGAATATCGGCGTCGACTGAACCACTGGCTTTACAATTTATACGCGGACATCGACGTAGTCAGTCGTATTCAGAGATGGTCCGTCAGAAACAGTGACGTAAATGACATACATTATCGACGTATATTACATACGTCAGAAACGTCGGAAACCCACCCAAAACCATTAGGTTTTTGACAAAATACCTATTTCCATTAATGAATTTGGAAATTACGTATGCTTTACTGAAATCCATATAAAATTTCAAAAAATGTTTCTCCAAAAAAGTTTAGAATTTTGTATTAGTTCTAGTAAGGAATAGTCCGATATATGTAAAAATAATATGTATTTTTGAAAATAACGGTATATCGTAATAATATTCAAATAAATTACGTTTTCTACATTTACTACATTTTATACAGGTATATGACGTTTTCGACGTTTACACCTTTTTGACAGTCAAAACCTAAAAATTCGTCATACGGACCATCCCTGGTCGTATTGAGCTTCAGCGACTACAGTGGCTAGGCCATGTTGTGCGGAGGCATATAAAAACGAGCCTACTGATTGTTCCCGTAGAAGGGGAAGGCCACGAATTAGATGGAAAGATCAAGTAGAAAACAACATATTGGAACGTGGTCTTCCAAATTGGTGGATTTGCGCATAAGACCGACGCGCTTGGAAATCTTTTTTAAGCTCGGCTAATGGAACAACCGTTCTGTAACAAGCCAGCTAAGGAAATTATCTACTCCTCCAAGGACCCAGAATGTTAAATTACATCTCTATCGTTAATTAAAATGCTGATTATCATAGGAATTCTTGAAGTTGGACCCACTTGGGGATCCCTCCCCTTCATCGTTTCATAGTTCGGATTGACTAATTAAAATCCAAATAATTTCTTAGAAACATTAGTCTTTTCGATTGCATACATTAATTGTCATTACTTCAATTAAAACTTTAAATGCAAACAAATGATCAGAACGCCCATTTAGAAGTATGGGTGAGAAAGTAAGAGATGACTTTAATAACAACAAAATTTCGAAAATCCCATAAAATCAAATAAAGCAATCAACACAAAACGCAATCAATGAACATCTGAAATGCTAAATGCCAATAATTCTTTATTGCCAATGACAAGAGAGACAGACAAACAGACCGACCAGAAAGGAACTCCCTCGAACAAACCGAATGTGAATGTTAAAATCAACAACTATAAAGAAGGTAACAAAAAACTACTACAGCTACATAAAAGATTTATCAAACGGCAACAAAAAAAGAGGGAACTCAAAGCAAACCCAAAGATAAAACTAGAACAGCAGAAAGAAATCAAAGTTATCGCTGGCAATTGTTAACTTCATTGATCGATTTGCCATCTGTCTTTGGGATATGCAAAGTGGCCGAAGACAACCAGATGCAAAAAAATGAAAGAATGGTTTAAAATGAAAACGTAGCAATTGAAAGGGACTTGAAAGCAGAGCAAATACTAAAATTGAGATGTAGGGAGGTATGTATGTATGTGTACGTATATTTGAAGATAGATGGGAGCATTTATATTTGAGCTCAATAGGAGAAGTGATTTGGATGGGTAAATTTTAGTAACATTTTGTGGGTCAGTATAGTGTATTGTCATATTGCAATCTATAGGGTAATAATGAAATATATAGGAACTATTTCCTAAGGAAATATATTCCAGAAATTTAGTTATAAAACTGAAAATTAAAAAAAAAAATCTCAAAATATTTCTTACTTTTTTTGTGGATTAAGAATTATTTATGTAATAATAATTAATTACACTGTGCAACACAAAAAATAGTTATCAAGAAATTCTAAAAAAAATATGATATAGGTGGTCTAAAAACAGAAGACATGCGTATCGGCATTTTGAAAGTTTACGTCGGGAGGATATATAAAAAGACGCGGCAATATTTCCCATTTCCACGACATTTGAAAATATTCGGATTATGATTTCTCGAAATCCTTACCTTTTATGTATAACAGTTATAAATGTGAGGAATATTTTTAATATTCTAACTAAAACGGCATTTATATTAGAACTTTTTGCCGGGTTAACCTATTTTATGTGGATTTATTTGACATATATTCAAAGGAATTGACAATTGAAACCCACTGGGTTAACGAAATCCGGTTAAATGTAAACGTACTATAATACATTAACCCTCAGTCGACTTTCTGAAGCGGTCTTTTCGGGTCCCTTTTCCAGAAAAGATTGAAAACTCATTTAAAACGGGGTTACATCAGGTCAGAATATTCTACACAAATATTCGCCATAAAGTTTTACTATAAGTCTCACCAAAATCAGCCCTAAACGTCAAAAATCTTAAAAATATTAAAACGAATTTTAAAACCGATCTTATTCCTAGTTTATAATAATTTCTTCCACTAGATGTTATTTAATAATTATTAAACAAAATATTATATTATTATAAAATATATGATGTATTAGAAGGCATGGTTCTATATTTCCTTCCTGGCGTCATCTAACATTTCCATTGGTTAATTTGAGATTTTTAGCATAAACCAACTCATTATGATTTAACGCACGCGTTGTGTTGTTTACTGTGATAATTTGCAAAAAAGTCCTTAAGTTCGGCCTGACTGACCTCAATTGCAGATACTCAGGTTAAAAAACTGCGTTAGAAACTTCAACGTATCGGAAACTAAGCGGTACCATTATTTTATTAAAAAAAAACCAATTGTGTGGGAGGTATCAAAAGAAGTGGACCAATGTGTTCAATCTCTGAATTTGATTTAAGCTTGAAAAAAATATAATTATATGGATATTTTTTTTTTTAATCGGACATTCCATACGATTGTTATTGGATTAACAAATTTTCAAAATGTTGACTATTTGGGGGGAAAGTACCCGAAGGAGTCACCCGATGGGATCCATCTTTGGACTCAATCTGGACTAGGTAATAATATTACAATGTGCGAAATTTGAATGTAATTTTGACATTCCTTTCACTTCATATTGAATTTACAAATTTTCAAAATTTTATCCACTGTGAGTGAGCTCCATTATTATACCCTTCACCACACTGTGGTACAGGGTATTACGTCATATGTTTGTAACAGGCAAAAGGAATCCGTCTGTCCGTCCGTCCGTCCATGTATTTTTGTTAACAAAGTACAGGTCGCATTTATGATCCGATTTGGATGAAATTTGGCACAGTTCCCTTATTTGACCCAAGGACGAACCCTATTGAAATTGGAGAATATCGGTTCGATTTTATGTAAATGATGCCCCCAAACTACCGGTTCGGATTTAGATATAGCTCCTATATATAGTATCGTCCGATTTTTTGTGAATGATAAACCAAAGTCCCAATATTTTTCTGATTGAGTAAATTTTGCATAGCGAAATTTGACAGAGGATATTCAATTGAATATAGTGATTATAAAAATAAAAAAAAAAAAAACAAATGGTGTATGCAACGGTTACTCTATTAGGTCCATGTGTTTATATGTAGCTCACATACATAATTTGACTCGATTTCATACAAATGGTACACCAAAGAATCCAAGTCTGTCCGTTTGACATGCAATTTTTCATTGATTTCAGAATGGTATGTGTATGGGGTTTTTCAATTGGTTCAAATATTTATACTGAGATAGCACATTTAATTCCCCCCCATTTCATGTCAATGGTCCTCAAAAGATTCTATGAAACATCTTCCACCGGGATATTTAAATATTAACATGTCTAGCATGTAC
>NW_026881683.1:0-3681 GCF_032173495.1 Musca vetustissima | reverse complement strand
CAAGGCCTATAATAGGCGTGGATTTTTTAAATAATTTTATTCAAGGTCTATAATAGGCGTGGATTTTTTAAATAATTTTTTGCAAGGTGGATTTTTTAAATAATTTTTTTCAAGGTCTATAATAGGCGTGGATTTTTTAAATAATTTTTTTCAAGGTCTATAATAGGCGTGGATTTTTTAAATATTTTTTTTTCACGACCAGTATAAGGCGTGGATTTTTTAAATAATTTTTTTCAAGGTCTATAATAGGTCTTAAATAATTTTTTTCAAGGTCTATAATAGGCGTGGATTTTTTAAATAATTTTTTTCAAAGTCTATAATAGGCGTGGATTTTTTAAATAATTTTTTTCAAGGTCTATAATAGGCGTGGATTTTTTAAATAATTTTTTTCAAGGTCTATAATAGGCGTGGATTTTTTAAATAATTTTTTTCAAGGTCTATAATAGGCGTGGATTTTTTAAATAATTTTTTTCAAGGTCTATAATAGGCGTGGATTTTTTAAATAATTTTTTTAAGGTCTATAATAGGCGTGGATTTTTTAAATAATTTTTTTCAAGGTCTATAATAGGCGTGGATTTTTTAAATAATTTTTTCAAGGTCTATAATAGGCGTGGATTTTTTAAATAATTTTTTCAAGGTCTTTAATAGGCGTGGATTTTTTAAATAATTTTTTTCAAGGTCTATAATAGGCGTGGATTTTTTAAATAATTTTTTTCAAGGTCTATAATAGGCGTGGATTTTTTAAATAATTTTTTTCAAGGTCTATAATAGGCGTGGATTTTTTAAATAATTTTTTTTCAAGGTCTATAACAGGCCTTGATTTTTTAAAATAATTTTTTTCAAGGTCTATAACAGGCCTCGATTTTTTAAATAATTTTTTTCAAGGTCTATAACAGGCCTCGATTTTTTAAATAATCTTTTTCAAGGTCTATAACAGGCCTCGATTTTTTAAATAATCTTTTTCAAGGTCTATAACAGGCCTCGATTTTTTAGATATTTTTTTTCCAAGACTATAAAACTATTGTTGAATTCTACCAACAATATCTGATTTGTCGTCATAGAGGATTTACCTCCAATCCCATAAATAATTTAATTTTCCCCATATGTCCCCCTTATGGGACATATGCCCAGTTGCCATAACACCAACCAGCCAATGGACAAAATTCTCAAATCGAAATCAAATAAAATAAAGCCTTTCATTTTATGGGCATGACTTGTTCGGCAAAAACTTATTCAAGTGGAAATTTACCCAAAAAAATAAAATGTCAACGTTTCTATGACATTTGCCAAAATTTTTTGTATTCGCCGGCCTTTTTTCCGCTCACCTTGTACTCTGCGACCAGCTAAAGACGATTATATACCAAAAAGACCCTGCAGTTTAACATAATGTGTGGGCAATTTACGATTTACTATGGGTACAGAAAAAAAAGAAACACAATTGAGGATTATTGGTTTTGTATTCGACCCGAACAAATTGCCAAGACATGTGAAGAACCAATACCTAGCCGATGAAGAAAAAAATAAAAAAAAACGAAAATTGTCCCTCTTTGAAGCAAAATTAGAGATGATTGCAAAAGTTTTACTAAATATTTGTCATTGATTCATAAACGGTATGGTATTATGGTGTGGAGGAAGGGGGTTGGAAGATGGAGTGAGGGTTAGGAAAATTAAAATGTAGTCATATACCATATACATGCGATTATGAAACGTGGGACACGTGCATCTTATACACTCTGAGAGAAAAATATAGCATAAAAAGATTTTTTGTTGTAGTCCCCGAAGAAATCGAAAAATTATTAAAAAAAACGCCTGTTATAGTTCCCGAAGAAACCTAAAAATTATTAAAAATAAAAATCCACTCCTATTATAGTCCCAAAGAAACCAAAAAATTATTTAAAAAAATCCACGCCTGTTACAGTCCAAGTCTGTCATAGTCCCCGAAAAACAAATTCAAATAATACACGCCTGTTGTAGTCTCCGAAGAAAAATTTTAAAAAAATCCACGCTGTTGTAGTCCCCGAAAAAAATTATTTAAAAAATCGCAGGTGTGTAGTCCCAGATTATTATAAAAAAACCACCCCTGTTATAGTCCCTAAAGAAACCGAAAAATTATTAAAAACAATCCACGCCTCTTATAACCCCCTAAGAAACCGAAAAATTATTTAAAAATCCAAGCCTGTTATAGTCCCCGAAGAAACCGAAAAATTATTTAAAAATCCACGCCTGTTATAGTCCCCGAAAAAAGTATTAAAACCAGTAAGAAAAGTAGTAAAGTCGGAATAAGCCGAATATATGATACCCTTCACCACTTTGGGTATATTCTACATATGTATCCTAATTGACATGAAATTAAACGAACTTAAATATGCGATCTTTATCTACAAGTAAACCGACTAACATCAATCCCAACTCATGTCATTCTGCCACCTATTCTAAATTTTGTAAACAGATTTAAAGCAAACTTTACACCCGATATTTGGTATGATTCACTGTTTAAAATGTAATACCAATCCATTGATTATTTGGTGCACAGTCAACATGAATAGGTCGAAGTTATATATAGAAGCAATGCTATATCTAGATCTGAACCGATTTCAAAGAAACATGCCAGAGGTTAGTTTATACTAATCTCAGTACGTTATGTCAATCGGCCTAGCTATGCGTCTTTAGTGTACTATTTACTTAAAGTCGGACGAAAGTATATATGGGAGCTATATGTAAATCTGACCCGATTTTCGAAACTTTGCACACTTCATTCTGGACTTAATTCAGTACTCTACGCCAAATTTCGTGCAAATCGAAAGATATATAGGGACTTTGTTGCCCCATTGAACTTAAATCGGACGAAAATATACATGGGAGCTATATATAAATCTGAACCGATTTTCTTGAAAATTGGCACACGTCATTCCAGACTCAATCCAGTAGCCTATGCCAAATTTCGTGAAAATCGAAAGATATATAGGGATTTTGGGGCTCATTTACCTTAGATCGGATGAAAATATATAAGGGAGTTATATGTAAATCCGAAACTTCAAAATCTCGAAACTTCACACTCATCTTTCATGACCTAATTCATTATACTATGCCAAATTTTGTGCAAATCGAATGATATATAGGGACTTTGGCACACCATTTATATTAAATAGGACGCAAATATATTTGGGAGCTATATCTAAGTCTGGACCGATTTTCAGGAAACTTACCACACATCATTCCAGACTTAATTCATTGCGCTGTGCCAAATTTCGCGCAAATCGAAAGATATATAGGGACTTTGGTACACCATTGACGTTAAATCGAACGAAACTGTATATGGGAGCTATATATAAATCTGAACCGATTTTTCAATAGGGTTCGTCCCTGGGCCAATTAAGTGACCTGTGCCAAATTTCATCCAAATCGGATCATAAATGCGACCTGTACTTTGTTAACAAAAATACATGGACGGACGGACGGACGGACATGCATAAATCGACTCAGAAAGTGATTCTATGCATATTCTCAAAAGGAATCATGGGTCTATCTTGTTTCCTTTTGCCACGAAAATATAACATTCTGTGGTTCAATATTCTGAGCTTGTGCAATATTCCGCGATATTTGCACTCTCTTGACTGACTAGAGACCAGCATATATTACTAATATTCAGTATAGACCTTCTAATTACTTGCCCAGATTTCC
>NW_026881682.1:0-36442 GCF_032173495.1 Musca vetustissima | reverse complement strand
TAACAGGCAAAACGAATAGAGATGAAGACCATGGTTCCTTTTAATAGTATGCATAGAATCACTTTCTGAGTCGACTAATGTATGTTTGTCGGCCTATGTATTTTTGTGAGCAAACAGGTCGCATTATGATTCGATTTGAATAAACTTGGTCCAAATGTGACAGATAATGCTGGGTTTTTGGAAATTCGTACTACAACGGTACGAAAAGTACAAAAGTGATTGACTGACTGATTTATAGGGTGAGGGTTACTCTTGGTCCAAAAGGTGACTGGTAAGGTTGGGTTTTTGGAAATTCGTACTAGAACGGTACGAAAAGAACTAAAAAGTACTAAATGTGATACCATTTGTATTTGGTAAACCGGTAGAGCTAGAACTCTGAAATTTGGATTGGTGGTGGCTGATGGAGTGTAGGATAGGTGTAGCAAAGGGTTTTTGGAAATTTGAAATATAACTATCCGAAAAGTACTAAAATGTACTTAATTTGGTACAAATTCGTAGCATGTGAATGGCTAAAGCTAAAAACTTGAAATGTGGAATTCGATATAAGGTTGAGATGTAGAGTCTATTTAAGGAGATGGTTTTGAAAGCGTGTACTCATGTGTACGAAAAGTACTATATGGTACTATATTTGGTACAAATTTAATCAATACTAATAAAAGAGTAAAGTGATTGACTGACTGATTTAACGATTCATAAACGATCAGACGAAACGGCTGAAGCTAGAATCTGGAAATTTTAGGTGAGGATCACTCTAGGTGTCAGATAAGGCTGGGTTTTTGGAAATTCGTACTAGAACGGTACGAACAGTACTAAAAAGTACCTTTTGTATTTGGCGAACCAGTAGAGCAAGAACATTGAAATTTGGATTGAGTGTCACTGATGGATGGATGTAGCAAAGGGCTTTTTTGAAATTCGAACTATAAGTATCCGAAAAGTGCTGAAATGTACTAAATTATTGTACCAAATTTAGCTAAAAAATTTAAATTTGGAATGAAAATTAAGGTTGAGAAGTAAGGTCGATATGAGGAGAGTTTGGAAAGCGTGTACTCATGCGTATGAAAATTACTATATGGTACTGGAGCTGGAATGGTGAAAATTGAAAGTAACAGTACCGTCGGAGTGTAGGATTAGGATGTGTACGTAGTTTTGGAAAATTTTTACTTATGTGTACGAAAAGTACTAAATCGGATTATAATTGGTACAATTTGGGTACTAAATGGTACTAAATTTGGTACAATTTGAATTTTAGGTAAACTAATTAAGCTAGAATCATGAAATTTGGAGTCAGGATCGTTGTTGAGTTGTAAGGTCGAGATATGTAGGGAGTTTTAACAATTTATACTAATGAGTACTAAATTTGGTACAATTTAAATTGTGCGTGAACCGATGGAATTGGAATCCTGAAACTTGAATTTAGGATCACTATGGGGGTTTAGGTTTGTGATAAGAATGAGTGTTTTAGAAATTCGTACCACTGTGCACTAAATTTGGTACAATTTGAATTGTGGGTTAACTGATAGAGTTGGAATCCTCAAATTTAGATTTTGGAGCACTGTGGGGGTGTTGGTTTGGGTTAAGTTGGAAAATTTTGAAATTTAGTACTAAATAGTACTAAATTTGATAAAATTTGAAATTTAGGTGAACCAATAGAGGTAGAATTATGAAATTTGGAGTCAGGATCATTGTTGAGGTGTAAGATTGAGATATGTAGGGAGTTTTAAAAATTTGTACTAATGTATACTAAATTTGGTACAATTTGAATTGTGAGTGAACCGATAGAGTTGGAATCCTGAAACATGGATTTGGGATCAATGTGGGGGTGTAAGTTTGGGGTATGTAGGAAGTTTTAGAAATTTGAACTAAGTGTGCTAAATTTGATACAATTTAAATTGTTGAAATCCTGAAATTTTGATTTAGGAACACTGTGGAGGTGTAGGATTGGGGTATGTAGGAACATTTGGAAATTGTTACTACTATGTACTAAATTCTGTACAATGTGAATTGTGGGTGGACCGATGGAGTTGGAATCCTAAAACTTGGATTTGGAATCACTGTGGGGGTGTAGGGTTGGGGTATGTAGGAATTTGTACTAGGTGTACTAAATTTTTGTACAATGTAAATTGTGGGTGAAGCGATAGAGGTTTAATCCTTAAACTTGGATTTTGGATCACTGTGGGGGTGTTCGTTTGGGGTGAAAAGGGAGTTCTGGAAATTCGTACTACTTCGTACTAAATTTTGTACAATTTGAATTGTGGGTGAACTGATAGAGTTTGAATCCTGAAACATAGATTTAAGATCACTGTGGGGGTGTTCGTTTGCGGTAAGAAGGAGTTTCTGGAAATTCATACTAAATTTGGTACAATTGGAATTGTGGGTGAACTGATAGAGTTTGAATCCTGCAACTTGGATTTTTGATCATTGTGGGGGTGTTGGTTTGGGGTAAGAATGAGGTTTTGGAAATTCGTACTACTTTGTACTAAATTTGGTACAATTTGAATTGTAGGTCAACCGATAAAGTTGGAATCTTGAAACTTGAATTTAGGATGACTGTGGGAGAGTAGGATTGGGGTATATAGGAAGTTTTGGAAATTGGTACAACTATGTACTAAATTTGGTACAATTTGAATTGCGGGTACACTAATAGAGTTGGAATCCTGAATCTTGGATTTAGGATGACTGTGGGAGAGTAGATGTTTTGGAAATTCGTACTACTATGTACTAAATTTGGTACAACTTAAATTGTGGTTGAACCAATATATTTGGAATCCTGAAATTTGAATTTGGAATCATTGTGGGGGTGTAGGATCGGGATATGCATGAAGTTTTGTTGGATGGTTGAACAGGGTACTTATGGAAATAATGTGTGCTAAATTGAAAATGAAATTTGGTACTAAATAGTACTCAAATTTCATTTATGGTCCATATTAATGTGTGAATTATATTTTCTGACATATGCAGTGAAAATAAAATAATATGTTAATGCTTGTTTAAATATTTCTTACATTCGCTAACGAAATTGCGGGCATATGCTAGTTGAATAATAAAAATACATTGAGTCATGAATAAATCTTCCCAAAAAGTAATTCTAGTTATATCGACAAAAGTAGTTTTTGCATGTTTCTCCTATATTCGGAATCCTATGTGGTGCAGAATATAAATATTTCATTATTTTAGTAATTATTTTGTTCCTTAAAGATTTTTTATTGTTCTTCAGAAATGTCGATTCACTGGCTGATACTACCTAATATATACTATATCATAAAGTTGGCAATATTTACTTTATTTCGTTGCCCAACTTTGTTGTCACTTTTGATGAGTTAAGGTGATGTCTTAGATCTGCATATACATTTCTTCATTTAAGAAAATATTGTTGTTTATTTTTTTCGATTTATACTATTCTTTTTTATGGCACGTTTTGCATCTGAAATTGTTTTCTGTATCTACAGCTACCAAAAAAAACCAAAGTGGTGGTTGTTTTATTTTCATTTGATCTTAAATTCGCAAATAAAATCACATTTTACACTTTTATTTGTCATCCAACCCATCAGAATCGGGTGCTGTGCCAATTTTTGTGATTGTAAAGTGAGTTGTAAAAAATAAAACGAACGACCGACAATGACAATATTCTTTTTATAAAATAAATAACAGAATGTACAGCTATATATATATAGAGTTGCTACATTTTTGGTTTGTCTCTTCAGTGACAATGTTGAATGAAGGATTTAATTACATCGTAAGTAAAGTGAAAGGTAAACGCCAGATATAAAATTTTTGATATGTGTATGAAACATGAAGGTTTTTTCTGTTTGCTGTAATAATTTATGATTTTGCAATGTAACTGAGACTGAAGTGTGGTGAATTGTTGTAAGTGGAACATTCATTAATTTTAATTATTTTGCATTTTTTCGAGCTCGTACTCAAATATTTTATATATATAATTAAGTTTTGAGCAGTATTGCAAAATAAAGGAATAAATAAGTTTGTATTTTATAACATCAATTAAGCAGGATCCTAAAGGATCTAAAATTCAAAATTATACTCACGCAATTTTAGAATTCTATATTGTAATTCTATATTGTAAATATATATCGGGTAAAAGTGTAAAAGGAAGTTGAAGATTTTCTAAATGTCGATTTCTTTTATTTGGGGTAAAAGTGTAAAAGGAAGTTGAACATTTTCGAACTGTCGATTTCTTGTATTTATGTATTTACATTATCTAAATTCTTATGAGCGACATATCTACGGTTCTAAAGAATTACGAACAAATTTCAGCAACTAATTCGTCAGGCCATAAATACAAACTTGATCCATGGCGAATTTGGCCACCTGGGTTCTTAATATACTCGACAATGCCTATCAGAACCAAAGGGAATTTTCCACCCCAAAATCTTGTTTCATGTTGTTATAGTATTTTATTAATAAGATTTTGGAATTATCTTCTTTTACTATAGCTTCAAATAATATTCCGTGTCTATTGTCGTAGTTTTCAGTGGTATGTGTTTAAGACTCCCATATTTATTGGAAAGAAATCGTATATAATTTAGGCGTGTTTTGCTCATAGCAAGATACTTTGACTTTTTCGTCCGACGTCCATTGATTGAAATTACTTGAAAGGGAATAAAACCAGTAAGAAAAGTTCAAAAGTCGGACGGGGCCGACTATATGATACCCTTCACCACTAAGGGTACATGCAAGACATGTTAATATCTACAATATACTGTAGATATAGAAATTTCGCATACCTCAGTTGGGAGCTAATTCAGTACTCTGTGTAAAATTTTGCTTCAATCGGACCAATATTGAGAGTTTGGTGCACAAATTTACTTTAAATCGGACGAAACTATACATGGGAGCTATATCTAAATCTGAACCGATTTCAACAAAACTTCGCATTCATTAATCATGACCTAATTTAGTACGCTGTGCAAAATTTTGTCTCAATCGGATAAATATTGGCAGTATGTTGCTCCATTTACATAAAATCGGATCTATAAAATCTAGATCTATCCATAAAGTATGTAAATCGACTTCAAACAAATCTAAATAGGTCATCCGTTGGGCTATGTCTGTACTTCTAGAAAACGCAACTACGTAATTCTATGCTCAATTGTGTATGTTGTGCAAAATTTGATGTCAGTCTGACTACATGAAGAGTTTGATTACCAATTTACTTGAAATCGGGCGAAAATATATATGGAAGCTCTATTCAAATATTAAGCGATTTCAAACGAACTTGTCACAGGTTAGGTTATACTAATTTCAGAACGTTTTGTTCCTATCAACCTATTTGTCCCTTGGTGCGCCAATTACTTAAAATAAATCTATAATAAAAGGGAGCTATATCTAAATCTGGACCGATTTTCACGAAACAAGGCAGACATCACTCTAGGCTCAATTCCGTACGTTATGCCAAATTTCGTGTAAATCGAAAGATATATAGGGACTTTTGGGGCACCATTAACATGAAATCAGACGAAACTATATATGGAAGCTATATAGAAATCTGGACCGAATTTCTCGAAACTTGGCAGACATCACTCTAGGCTCAATTCAGTACGTTATGCCAAATTTCGTGCAAATCGAAGTATATATAGGGACTTTAGTGCATCATTTACATGAAATCGGGCGAAACTATATATGGGAGCTATATCTAAATCTGGACCGATATTCTCGAAACTTGGCAGACATCACTCTAGGCTTAATTCAATACGTTATGCCAAATTTCGTGCAAATCGAAAGATATATATGGACTTTGGGGCACCATTTACATGAAATCGGATGAAACTATTTATGGGAGCTATATCTAAATCTTGACCGATTTTCACGAAACTTGGCAGGTATCATTCTAGACCCAATTCAGTACGTTATGCCAAATTTCGTGCAAATCGCAAGATATATAGGGACTTTGGGGCGCAATTTACATGATATCGAACGAAACTATATATGGGAGCTATATCTATTTCTGAACCGACTTTCTCAAAACTTGGCAGACATCACTCTAGGCTTAATTCAATACGTTATGCCAAATTTCGTGCAAATCGAAAGATGTATAGGGATTTTGGGGCACCATTTACATGAAATCGGACGAAACTATATATGGGAGCTATATCTAAATCTGGACCGATTTTCACGAAACTTGGCAGACATCATTCTAGACCTAAATGATTAGGCTGTACCAAATTTCGTGCAAATTGAAAGATATATAGGGACCGTTTGCATTAAATCGGTTAAATATATATATGGGAGCTATATCTAAATCTAAACCGATTTGTCCCAATTTCAATAGGGTTCGTCCTTGGGCCGAATAAGTGACCTGTGCCAAATTTCATCCAATTCTTATCATAAATGCGACCTGTACTTTGTTTACAATTTAACATGGACAGACAGACGGACGGACGGACATGCATAAATCGACTCAGAAAGTGATTCTATGCATGCTCTCAAAAGGAACCATGTGCCTATCTTGTTTCCTTTTGCCTGTTACAAACATATGCACAAAGACATAATACCCTGTACCACAGATTGGTGATGGGTATAAAAAAAAAACTTGTAATTTCTCAAATCCTTATTAGAAATATTAATTAATTCTATCTAAGTGTAAACCGTAAACATTTTAATTGTTGTAACATACATTTATGTTGGCAGAAGATTGTAACTATTAACAAAAGAAAATAATATGTTACAGGTTTGACTGAGTGAATAAAGGCGTGTTGCTGCTTTTCTCGCTTCTGGATTGTATACTGCAATGGACACATTTGTTGGTATGATAATTTTCCTACTTCTGTCAGTCCATCCGCCTGTTTAACAAACGACAATAGATTAATATGATAGATTATGCATTGAAAATTTTAAAATATATTTCCATTATTCCTAGGATGAAAATGGGAGATATGGGTTCATGGGTTGCCTTTTTAGGATAGCCCCACATAACTGTAGAGACTAAAAAAGTTCGGACCAGTAAAACTTAACGACTTTTTATACCCTTCACTACTCTGTGGTACAGGGTATTATGTCTTTGTGCATTTTTTTAATAGCAGAAAGAATCTAGGCAGACACATGGTTCTTTTTGAGAATATATTTATAAACACTTTCTTAATCCATTTATGCGTGACCATCTATGCGTCCGTCCATGTATTCTTCTGAACAAAGTGTAGGTTGCATTTATGACCCGAATTGGATGAATTTTTGCACAGGTCATTTATTTGGCCCAAGGACGAACCCTATTGAAGTTAAAGGATAGGCCCAGATTTATATATAGCTCCCATAATCGGATTTACATATAATATTCTATGTAAATGGTACACAAAACTCCCAAGGTGAGTTCGATTGAGACAAAATTTTGCACAGAAATCTAAATTAACTACAAAAAACCTTATCTGAAATAGTGTTGAAATCGGTTTAAATTTAGATATAACATTTTCGTCCGATTTAAGTTAAACAGTGCACTAAACTCCCAATATTTATTTGAATTTTAATAATTCGAAATTTTACATATTTATATCCTTCACCACACTGTGGTACAGGGTATTATGTCTTTGTGCATATGTTTGTAACAGGCGAAATGAAACGAGATAGACACATGGATCCTTTTGAGAATATGCATAGAATCACTTTCTGAGTCGATTTATGCAAGTCCGTCCGTTCGTCCGTCCGTCCGTCCGTCCGTCCGTCTGTCCGTCTGTAGATGTTAAATTGTAAACAAAGTACAGGTCGCATTTATGATCCGATTTGGATGAAATTTGCACAAGTCACTTATTTGGCCCAAGGAAGAACCCTATTGAAATGTGGAAAAATCGGTTCAGATTTAGATATAGCTCCCATATATATTTTCGTCCGATTTAGGGTAAATAGGGCACCAAAGTCCCTCTATATCTCTCGATTGGCACGAAATTTGGCCCAGAGTACTCAATTAGGCCCAGAATGATTTCTGCCAAGTTTCGAGAAAATCGGTTCAGATTTAGATATAGCTCTTATATATAGTTCCGTTCGTAGTGAGGTAAATGGTGCACCAAAGTCTCTACATATCATTCGATTTGCATGAAATTTGGCACAGAGTACTGAATTAGGTCCAGAATGATGTGTGTCAAGTTTCGAGAAAATCGGTTGAGATTTAGATATAGCACCCATATATAGTTTCGTCCGATTTAAGGTAAATGGTGCACCAAAGTCCTTATATATCATTCGATTTGCACGAAACTTGGCATAGAGTACTGAACTAGGTCCAGAATAATGTGTGCTAAGTTTCGTGAAAATCGGTCCAGATTTATATATGGCTCCCATATATATTTTCGTCCGATTTAAGGTAAATCGGTCTCCAAAGTCCCTATCTATCTTTCGATTTGCACGAAGTTTGACATAAAGTACTGAATTAGGTCAAGAATGACGTGTGCCAAGTTCCGAGGAAATCGGTTCAGATTTATATATAGCTCCCTTATATATTTTCGTCGGATTTAAGGTAAATGCGTCTTCAAAGTCCCTATATATGTTTCGATTTGCACGAAGGTTTCCATAGGGTACTGAATTAGATCCAGAATGATATGTTAAAATCGGTTCAGATTTAGATATAGCTCCAATATATATTTTCGTCCGATTCAATGTAAATTGTGCACTTAAGAACCAAAGATTGGCCGACCCGCACACAATTTTGTACAATGTACTGAAGTTACTATAACCTTTCGTGCGTCAAGTTTTCTTGAAATTTATTCAGATTTACATATAGCCTCTATATATACTTTCGTCCGATTTTAAGTAAATGGTGGACTAAAGACCCATAGCTAGACCGATTGGCAAAACGTACTGAAATTAATATAAATTAATATCGGCCAAGTTTCCTTGAAATCGGTTTAGATATAGATATAGCTCCCATATACCATTTCGTACGATTTTATGTAAATGGTGCACCAAATACTAACTTTTAGTTACTGATTGAGAGGCAAACGAATTGAGTTTAGAGTCATGTGTGTAAAGTTTTGTAAAAATCGCTTCAGATTTAGGTATATCCCGTTTTTATTTTCGCCCAATGTTATGTAAATGGTGCACCGAAGAGCCTACGTTTGTTCCAAATACACGAAATTTTGTAGCAAATATGAAATTTGCTCTAGAATGTTTTGTGTAAAGGTTTGTTGAAATCGGTTTAGATTTGGATATATCTCCCATATATATATATCAGTCCGATTTTATGCAAATTGTGCACCGAGGAGCATGTGCCTGAACAGATACTTAGAATTATATAATGGCGTATTATACTGTGCACTCATAACGAAGCTGTAACAAATACGAAGGTTTTTTCCATATTTTTTGCAGAGATATTGAAAATAATTGAAAACTCAAAAACAATTTGATTTTGTAAAAACTAAATAGTCAATTTGCACCACCTTTGGGTAAAAAACGTTTCCAAATTTCTGAAAATTGTTCTTACTTTTACTACTATTAAATAATAGATATGTAACTATGTCAAAAGATTTAATAATTCCTAATTGGAAGCTTGACGCAGTTCTTATTTTCCCTTATTCATATAAATTTATGTTTCATCTTCATAGCCCATGGTTAGTCCGGGCTACCATTGTTTGCTTCCTTCATTTACAAAAAGGTTTTTCGTCCCATCGCTTCGTCGTTTATCTATGAAGAAATTTTGTGTATTTTATTCAACCTTGACCTGTGGCCATAAAATGAACGCAAATAATTACATAGTATTTCTTATTATTTCTTCCATTAAAGTCAAACTCAAAGAAGATTTTTGTATTTTCATTACAGTGCTAAGTATTCTGTCGCAATAAAATGTCATGAGATTTTATTACATTTTGTTCTTTTCTGTTAATTTTAGTGAAAACCCACAATGCTGGACTTTACATTACGACCTGTCGTTGTCGTAATGCGCTAAAATTAAAATTACATTACCAAAGTATGGTGGCAAATATTTGCCTTTTTTGGGGTGTTTATATATTTTCGTATTTTGAGGTATTACATTGTGGCTTAAAGTCAAGTGAGGTGGTAATGTAGTTATTTTTGAATTAAATGGTGATCCGCATACCTGTTCTGCGTATAAGGTGTAAGTGCGACATTACCTTTAAATGTTATACATCTTTCCGGAATAAGACGTGTTAATTTGGTATTCCAACTAATAGAAATAATTTAAATATAAGAATATCAATGTTGGGACCGCACCCAAATTGGTGTAGGATATCATATAGACGCCCGAGTTCGACCTTTGTCCCTTCCTTACTAGCTGGTCTCTTGTAAATGCAAATGTAAAGTAATAACTTAATTCCAAGTAACACCTTTTGCTGGAAAATTTTTAGTTTGGCAATACCATGCTGGTGTTTAACATGTTTTGATATTGTCTCTTTTTAATATTTCCACATTGAAAAGGCACGATTAAAATAAAATTTATCCATTTAATACATTTACTGTTTGTAATTTCCCTTAATAGTCTTTATATCACAATCTTACTTAAAACAAATAAAACCAGTAAGCTAAGTATTAAAGTCGGATTGGGCCGACTATATGACACCCTTCACCACTTTGGGGATATTCTACATAAGCATCTTTACAGATCTTTTCGAAGGAACATTGACATGAAATTTAACGAACTTAAACCGACTAACATCTATTCTTACACATGCCATTCTGCAATCTATTCCATAATTTTTAAATAGACTTTAAGCAAATTTTACGCACGCTATTTGGTATGCTTCACTGTTTAAAGTGTAATATCAATCAATCACCCGTTGATTATTCGGTTTTTCGATTCGACCTCAAATCGGTCGAAAATATATATGGGAACTATATCTAAATCTGGACCGATTTTCACGAAACTTAGCATACATCATTCTGGACCTAATTCCGTACTCTATGCCAAATTTCGTGCAAATCGAATGATATAGAGGGACTTTGGTGCCCCATTTACCTTAAATCGGACGAAAATATATATGGGAGCTATATCTGACATCAACAGTCGGAAGGACGGACATGCATAAATCGACTCAGAAAGTGATTCTATGCATATTCTCAAAAGGAACCATGTGCCTATCTCGTTTCCTTTTGCCTGTTACAAGCATTTGCACAAAGACATAATCACCTGTACCACAGTGTGGTGAAGGGTATAATGACTCATTATTATTATCTCCTCTTCCTCCTCCATTTTTCAACAATTCATTTAAAAATTGTCATTATTTAATTACCGGAGCATTTTACAATTGACTATTAACATTAATTTTTAAGGTCAACAACATTCTCAAACGATTATCTATTAATTCTCTGAAAGGTCAACGGGAGTGTGTGTAAGCCGTTTCGTCCAGTTGACACGTGTTGCATTGAACGTTTGGTAAATGATATTACTACGAACACATAAAACACAACAAACGTCTATATGAACGTGATGTTACATTTGTTTCCATGAAAGCATTTATAGAAATTAGTTTTTTTTTTTATTTGAAAGAGTTTTTCAAATGTATTGTTAATCTATGAATCCATTAGAACCATCACTATTTAAAATGGGATTAATGGGAACGGAGAGTAATTTGTATGGGTTATTATTATTGGTATTATTATCATTATAGTCCAGAGAAAGGTAAAACGTCCGGAAATTTAACAAGTGAAAAAGCGTTAAGTTCGGCCGGGCCGAACTTTGGATACCCTCCACCATAGTTATACTGACAGATACATGCAATGAAAATATAGGGAACATACCAAAAAGTGGGCATATACCGATAATTCTACAAACCGATTTATGTAAACCATTATGTACACCAAATACAAACTTCAGCAATTTTTAATGGGGATTTTTCCTAAAATCTGTAAGATCCAAAATGTGTATAAAATCCTCAAACTACTGTAATTTAGATTACAAAGTTATATGAGGCTATGCCTAAAGGGGGACCAATATTGATTACATAGTGTAGGAAATAGTGAATATTTGGGGATAACATTATATGAGGGCTATGCCTAATTAATGATCAGTATATGCCAATTTTGAACCCAATATTTTAATTGTTTATCTCAATTCTTTCCTTCAGGAGGAATCACTATATTGAGGAGACGCCTAAATAACTGCCGATATATTTCATTATCGTCATGTTTGAGTTTTTTTTTTTTTAATCACAATATCTGTAGAAGGCGGAATGCTTACAACTGATGGCTAAATAAGGGTTATATGGGGACTACCCCTAAAAAAGGTGAATATTAATAATTTTTGGTGAGGAGATTTGCTACCATATACGACTCCAAATTACAAAATTTCAGCAAATTCTGTTGAAAAACGCGTTCAAGAACCCCAACATACCGAAAATTGTGGGTACCCCTATATGGGGGCTATCCGAAAAAATGGACCTATATTCATAAATTGTGGAGAGATTTGGTACCTATTAAGAACACAAAATACTAAATTACAGCCAATTCGGTGGAAAAATACGATCAAAACCCTCAAAATACTGAAAATTAGGAGGTGCCGTTATATGGGGGCTACCAGAAAAAGTGGACCTATACTCATAATTTTTTGTGGAGACATTTAGTACCCAAATTTTAGCGAATTCGGTTGAAAAACACGGTCAAGAACCCCAACATACCGAAAATTGGGGGGTACCCTTATAAGGGAACTATGTCTAAACGTGGACCGATATATCCCCTCCATACTATGGTGGAGGGTATAATAAAAATCAATGAAAGATGCAGTCAGCATACAAATATTTTGCCAAATTTTGGAAGCTTTTAACTTCATATTCTTAACAAAGTAACTTTAATTTGCATTGAGACTTTTTGAAATGGGAACTGATTTTGTGAGGAAAATTTTCAATTTGGTTTCATAAAGTTCCCGATCCATTTTGGAAATTTTAATGGTTTTAAATTTTAAAAAAGTTGCTCTAATATTACATTCCGCGTTTTTGAAGGGCGAAAATCATTTGTTTAGGTTTAAGTTTTGACATTACTCCCATACCAAAGCCTCGCTCTATTTTCGGAATTTTGGATATTTTAAATTCCTTTTTGTACCAAGGTAGCATTGTCATTTGGTCTTGGAGACAGAAATGGCTGTAATAAGGCTATTTCGATGTAGATATAAGTTTTGATATACTCACGCATAGGAATCCGCCCATTTTATTGAACTTTTTTAAAACTTTAGGCCACGGTATTTTTTAATAGCTCCCAGTATATTCTTTAATTTTAAACATTTGGATCTCCGACGGTGGTGCGTATCATTAACATATGCATTAAGTTGTATACGCATCATGGTGGGGGAATATTTTCAATTCATAGTGGTAGATCAAACCAGTAGGGAAAGTTCAAAAGTCGGACGGGCCGACTATAAGATACCCTTCACCACTTTGTTTATATACAAGAGATGAAAATATGTACAATATCGTATAGATAGAACAGGTGGAATACGGCGAAATTAAATTTGTAATCTACATAGATATTTGATCCAATTAAATCCATACACATAAATTTCTAAAATCAATGAAAAATAGCATGTCAAACGGACATACTTTGATTCTTTGGTGTGTCATTTGAATGAAATCGAGCAAAATTATGTATGGGAGCTATACGCAAACATGGACCTAATTGAGCAACCGTTGCATACTTTTTTGCAACTTCAATACACATCACTCTAAACTTACCTCTGTCAAATTTCGTGTAAATCGAATAAACATAGGCTCTTCGGTGCACCATTTACATAATATAAATAAACATTAATACGCATCATTTTTGACTCTATAGCATTCGCTATACAAAATTGTATCCCAATCGTGAAAATATTGGGAGTTTGTTGCACGATTTACATATAATCGGACGAAACTATATATGGGAGCTATATCTAAGTCTGAACCGATTCCAGCGAAACTTCGCATACATCAATCTGGACCAAATTCAGTACTCTGTGTAAAATTTTGTCTCAATCGGACCAATATTGGAAGTTTGATGCACCATTTACATAAAATCGGATGAAAGTTTATATTGTAGCTATATTTAAATCTGAACCAATTTCAACATAACTTGGCATTTATCAATCTAGACTTAATTCAGTACTCTCTACAAAATTTTTTCTCAATCAGATCAATTTTGGGAGTTTGTTGCAGCATTTACATAAAATCGGATGAAACTATATATGGGAGCCATATCTAAATATGATGGGAGTTATATTTAAATATGAGCCGATTTTCTCTAATTTCAATAGGGTTCGTCCTTGGACCAAATAAGTGGCATGTGCCAAATTGCATCCAAATCGGAACATAAGTGCGACCTGTACCTTGTTCGCAAAAATACATGGACGGACGGACATGCATAAATGCATGCATTTGTAAATCGATTACAAATTATCTGAAACGATTTGATTCTAAGAAATATTAGGGCTGAGGGTATAAGGATAGAAAATCCGGCATTGACAGAAAAAAATATATTTAATTTAAAATTCATATTTGACGACTTACCTTCAGTTATTATTCTATAAAGACATACCTGCAAAGAAAGAAAAGAGAAAAACAGTCTGATGAAAAATTTCTTGATAATTAGTAATAAAATTAAAATTTTTAACTTTATGCTCCAGATGTCAACATACGAAATATATTTGACTATCTACTCAGGATAATGTTACAGACAGGAATAATATTACATATTATTGACTACGTACTCACGTGTTCGTAACGGCTTTTATACAAATTTCATTATCATTTCCGGTAAATGCATTTGAATGGCACCTTTATGGCGTGATTTTAATTAGTAATCATTATCCGGCACTATGACATTCGAGTTGCCAGTCGTTGTACTATGGTTTTTTATTTTGGCATAAACTCTAATTTTAAAGCTATTGAATTGAAATTTGGTTTGTATACATTTTTATGCTCCCAAGATGACCTACCAAATTTCATATGATTTGGGGCACTATTTCATATAGCTGCCATATAGCCGATCTGGCCGATTTGTCCCGACTTTTTTTGTTTATGAAGCTATTGAAGTGAAATTTGGTTTCTATATATATTTTATGCTCCCACGATGATCTACCAATTTTCATATGATTTGGGGCACTATTTCATATAGATGCCATATAGCCGGTCTGGCCGATTTGCCCCAACTTTTTTGTTTTTGAAGCTATTAAGTGAAATTTGGTTTGTATAATTTTTTATGCTCCCAAGATGACCTACTAATTTTCATATGATTTGGGGCATTATTTCATATAACTGCATATAACAAAATGTTTGTTCCTTACTTCGGCTATATTTCCATTACTCAAAACAAAGTTCATGTCTCTGTCGTTGGATATTTTGGCTGAAACCGTAGCAGCAATGATATAGCGTATTTTGTGAAGAAAACTCGGAGGCTAATTTCCTTTTTAGCCTAGGTCCAGCATGTTCATAATTTAATTTTGGGCAACCTATTTTGTCCATTACTATAATTATACTTTTGCTAAGCCATTTTGAATGTTTAGTTTTAAATCGCTCTAATTTACGGCTGAACTTTGGAAAATGCTTTTTTATATAATTAACAAAATGTTTAACTTGTTTCGATATCAAACGCATTTGGTCTTCATTTAAACTGATATTATTGATATTCTGTAGCACATATTTTACAAGTGCATCGTCTGAGCTATTTTTGCTGCTCCAAATAATAAGCGCTGCATGGGCAAACACATGTTTATCAGTAAAAAACACGTGTTGGCACAAAATAGAATAAAAAAGGCTAGTTACTCATTAATTAGTACATTTTTGTTAATAACTTGGCATTTACACCTTTTTGCAATGCTTTGCCATTCACAAGTTACACTCCACGCCAGCAAAAAAAAAAAAAAACGGTTGCCACCCGCAATTATATTAAATGTTTTTTTCTAACATAGGTACCTTCATTTAGGAAATCAGTTACATTTCAAAATATGAAAACAAAAAAAAACTGACTTTATGCCAAAAAATCATACTTTTTACCCATAGTGCGTTGGTGCACATTACACTCAATAAAATTAATTTTATTTAATATCAGAATATCACTAAACCTTATCCATCCTGCAATGACATGATATGAAGAGAATCGATACCTTCCATCCCCCACTACCTGGGATGTCTTCATTAAAAAGTATAATCCTTGGTATGCAGTGATTTCAATGAAATCATTACGTTCAATATTCAATAATTAAACAGTAGAATATTGAAACGTGATGTGAACAGCAAGGGCATCCTTTATTGCTGCCAGCAGTAGTAGTTGTAGTCGTCCTAATAGTCAACGTGACCCGTGACATTTTACTTCTAACGTAATACTTTCTAATACCCTCGCCTCCTCCACCTAACCGGCACTCACATCTAAATCCATAGGAGATTAGTGATATTTTAGATTAATTATTTGCGTTGTATGATGTTAGCCATGAGAGCTGAGTGCAAAATGCAACGCCGCTGTTGGATATCCTGTTGGGTGACAAACGCCATCAAACGAGGGTAGTAGATAACTTTGTTCATTCATTGTAGGCTAAATAAAAGCTGCGAGTTTAGTATTGCATGGAATTTCATTCATTACATATTCAAAGAATGTTCTATGCAAATTACAAATACACATTTTTTCGCACAATTGTTAACTCTTCGTTTTGATTTTTTTTTCAACATAATACTGCATTTAAAAGCCAGTAAGGCAAACAATTCCTATTGAAATTCCTAAAAAAGTAGGTATTTAGAGCGATGAATTGTCATTCTCGAAATTTTTTCTCAAGCCTTTAGCAGAAACTATTAATAGTTTCACCATTGAATTTGACAGCTCTTGCATTTTCACACCTACACCGCTGTGCCCAAAAACAGTTCACTGGCCGTATAAAATTAAATGCAATCATACAATGTTACAACCACAACAAAAAATCCCAAAAAAAGAACACCCGGCTTTTCAGATAAAAATGATAAAGCGTCTTAATAGAACGCTTCATTTAAATATTCGCAATGTTCGCAAATAAAGGCGTGAACTGTAACATCAGCAACGAGGTTTTCGACTTTTTGCGGCAGGTGCGTTAGTTAGAATATTTGCATACTTTGACATATTGGCTTAATCGGTACATGGTAACAACTGAAAAGCTATGATTTAAAATAGGTGGGTGCATAATTTATGAAAAGCAAAAAAGGTGCTTGTAAAACGTGGCATACATGCGAGGGCGGTTCGGAAACTTCTTAACATATCAATGAAAGAGAACAGTTAGTTTTTCAAAAATATTTTTATTTTTTTAGCAATTATATCTCTTGATTAAAATAGTTTTCCTCAAGGTCTTCAAAATAGTGGTTTACAATCTTCATTTGAGGTAAAATGCTTGCCAGCAGGGAATTTTTTTAGGTCTGGGAACAAATAAAAGTCTCTGGGAGCTAAATCAGAAGAATAAGGTGGGTGGTCAAGTAACTCGTATTATAACTCGTTGATTTTAGCCATTGTTAAAACACTCCTGTGCGCTGTCTTGATGAACAAATATTTTTTCGTGTTGTAAGCCAGGACGTTTTTCTCGATTTTGTACATTTAATTGATCCAAAAGTTTGCAATAGTGCCCTGAATGTATTTTTTGACCCCCTTTTCAGATAGTCTATCAATAAAATACCTATGAATTCCCAAAAACTTTTGCCATAACCTTACCAGCAGATAGAATCATTTTTGCCTTCACTGGGTCACTTCCTCCAGCTTCAGTCTATTTTTATACCCTTCACCACACTGTGGTACAGGGTATTATGTCTTTGTGCATATGTTTGTAACAGGCAAAAATAATCGAGATAGACACATGGTTCCTTTTGAGAATATGCATAGAATCACTTTCTAAGTCGATTTATGCATGTCCGTCAGTCCGTCCGTCCGTCTGTCTGTCCATGTTAAATTGTAAACAAAGTACAGGTCGCATTTATGATCCGAATTGGATGAAATTTGGCACAGGTCACTTATTCGGCCCAAGGACGAACCCTATTGAAATTGGGAAAAATCGGTTCAGATTTAGATATAGCTCCCATATATATATTTAACCGATTTAATGTAAACGGCCCCTAAATATCATTCGATTTGCACGAAATTTGGTACAGCCTAATCATTTAGGTCTAGAATGATGTCTGCCAAGTTTCGTGAAAATCGGTCCAGATTTAGATATAGCTCCCATATATAGATTCGTCCGATTTCATGTAAATTGTGCCCCAAAGTCCCTATATATCTTTTGATTTGCACGAAATTTGGTATAACGTACTGGATTAAGCCTAGAGTGATGTCTGCCAAGTTTGCAAAAAATCGGTCCAAATTTAGATATAGCTCCCATATATAGTTTCTTACGATTACATGTAAATGATGCCCCAAAGTCCCTATATATCTTTCGATTTGCACGAAATTTGGCATAACGTACTGAATTGAACCTAGAATGATGTCTACTAAGTTTCGAGAAAATCGGTCCAGATTTAGATATAGCTCCCATATATAGTTTCGTCCGATTTCATGTAAATGGTGCACCAAAGTCGCTATATATCTTTCGATGTGCACGAAATTTGGCGTAACGTACTGAATTAAATCTAGAGTGATGTCTGCCAAGTTTGGAGGAAATCGGTCCAGATTTAGATATAGCTCCCATATATAGTTTCGTCCGATTTCATGTAAATAGTGCCCCAAAGTCCCTATATATCTTTCGATTTGCACGAAATCTGGCATAACGTACTGTCTGCCAAGTTTCGTGAAAATAGGTCAAGATTTAGATATAGCTCCCATATATAGTTTCTTACGATTTCATGTAAATGGTGCACCAAAGTCCATATATACCCTTCGATTTGCACAAAATTTGGCATGACGTATTTAATTGATCCTAGAATGATGTCTGCCAAGTGTCGTGAAAATCGGTCCAGATTTAGATATAACTCCCTTTTATTATAGATTGATTTTAATTAATTGACGTACTAAGGAACCAATAGGAACAAAACGTTCTGAAATTAGTACAAGTTTGTTTGTAATCGCTTAATATTTGGATAGAGCTCCCACATATATTTTCGCCCGATTTCAAGTAAATTGGGCATCAAACTCCTCATGTTAGTCAGATTGACATCAAATTTTGCACAACGTCCAAAACTGAGCATAGAATTACGTAGTTGCGTTTTCTAGAAGTACCGACATAGCCCAACGGATGACCTATTTATACTTGTTTGAAGTCGATTGACATACTTTATGGATAGATCTAGGTAGATTCACATTTAGATAAATATCACATTTTTTTCATCCAATTTTATGTTAATAGTCCTGTTGAATATACCCATAGTGGTGAAGGGTATCATATAGTCGGCCCCGTCCGACTTTACTTCTTTCCTTACTGGTTTGGATTGTTCTTTTGTCTCTGGAGTATAGTGGTGGATCCATGTCTCATCAACAGTTATGAAACCGCGCTTAAAATCCATTTTATTATACCCTCCACCATAGTATGGAGGGTATGTTAGTTTTTTTTTCCGTTTGTAACGCATCGAAATAATCATTTCCGACCCTATAAAGTATATATATTCTTGATCAGCGTAAAATTCTATGATGATATAGCCATGTCCGTCTGTCTGTTGTAATCATTCTAGCGTCTAAACAAATTGAGATAGATTGCCAAAATTTTGCATAGAGTCGTCCTTTGTCTGCAGGCAGTTCAAGTTCGAAGATGGGCTTTATCGGTCCACGTTTAGCTCCCATATAAGGGTACCCCCCAATTTTCGGTATTTTGGGGTTCTTGAGCGCGTTTTTCAACCGAATTCGCTGAAATTCGGTACATTGGGTTCTTATTGGGTACCAAATTTCTCCACTAAAAATTATAAATATGGGTCCATATTTTCGGATAGCCCTCATATAAGGGTACCCCCGATTTTGCGGTATTTTAGGGTTCTTGAGCGCGGTTTTCAACCGAATTCGCTGAAATTCGGTACTTTGAGTTCTTATTGGGTAGCAAATCTCTATACTAAAACTTATAAATATAGGTAAATTTTTTTCGGGTAGCCCCCATATAAGGGTACCCCCCAATTTTCGGTATTTTAGGGTTCTTGAGCGCGTGATCAGCGTAAAATTCCTTTATCGGTCCACGTTAAGGCATAGCTACCATATAAGGGTACCCCCAATTTTCGGTATTTTGGGGCTCTTGAGCGCGTTTTTCAACTGAATTCGCTCAAATTTGGTATATTGAGTTCTTATTGGGTAGCAAATCTTTCCACTGAAAATTATAAATATGGGTCCATATTTTCGGATAGCCCCCATATAAGGGTACCCCCAATTTTGAGGTATTTTGGGGGGTTTGATCGCATTTTTCGACCGAATTCGCTGCAATTCGGTACTTTGAGTTCTTATTGGGTAGCAAATCTACTAAAAATTATAAATATAGGCCATTTTTTTCGGGTAGCCCCCATATAAGGGTACCCCCAATTTTCGGTATTTTAGGATTCTTGAGCGCGGGTTTCACCCAAATTCGCTGAAATTTGGTACATTGGGTTCTTATTGGGTACCAAATTTCCCCACTAAAAATTATAAATATAGGTCCACTTTTTCCGGTAGCCCCCATATAAGGGTACCCCCAATTTTCGCTATTTTGAGGTTCTTGAGCACGTTTTTCAACCGAATTCCCTGAAATTTGGCATTTTGTAGTCGTATATGGTAACAAATTTTCCTACAAAAAATTATTAATATGCACCCCCTTTTTGGGGTAGTCCCCATATAACCCCCTTTTTATATTAAAATAGTTATGCAATCTGTTCCACGTTTTGGGTTTGGTTCTAAGACTCTGTTGTAATCATATCACCTGCGGAGGATATCGAGATAAAAAACTAGAACGTAAGGTTCGGTAATGAACTATATATGAACTATAACCCGTATTTAGACCTGTGTGGGAGGTACCAGAAGGAGTGGACCGATATTCCCCATCTTCAAACTTGAACTAAGTTTGGAAGAAATTATAAGATGGCCAAAGTTTGGATGAAATCAAAATTTTCTGAAACAAATTTGGTCCAAAGAAACATGGGGTCTAGAACCATTTTAACCGTGTAAAAGTGTATACACCCTCATTATCCATTAAAAATTTCTGAAATTTGTTTTATAGTTTACATTGTGTTTTACATAACTGGTTTGTGGAAATGTCGATATATGTTCACTTTTTTTATTTTCCCTATATTTTCATTTTAAGTACCTGTCAGTATATCTATGGTGGAGGGTATCCAAAGTTCGGCCCGGCCGAACTTAACGCTTTTTCACTTGTTGCGCTTAAAACGATCCAAACGACCTTGAGAAAGAAAAATCATTCTTATGCGTCTTTGATCGACTGTTATGAAATACGGCACACATCATGACATGCCCATGATATTAGCAATTTAACGCACTTTTATTCGTCGATCATTTAATACTCGTACCATACCATGCACTTTGGCTACAATTTCTGTTGTTGTTGCTGTTTTTGGACGTCCACTACGTCATCTTCAATGCTTGTACGACCACGTTTAAATTCACCAACCCAATTTTTTACTGTTGCATATGAAGGAGCACTTTCACCTAACATATTCACCATATAATTATGAATTTCTTGTCTCGATAATCCTTGTTTATGTACATATTTAATGACAGCACGCATTTCTAAATTTTCCAATGTACACAAATTGCGGATGCGTTTTTTTTTTGAACACCTGTTTCTATATAAAGGAGTTGCCAGATGGACACAAAATTCGACATATGTTCATAACAAAATTTCTTTTTTCTGTTTATATCCTTTGCGTGTAATCGGACAAATTAATGGAAGTCGATTTATATCTACACCAAATTCAACAAAACGCAATAAAGTTATTCTAGTCTAAATTTAATGAATTTGGTGTCAATAGGACAAACATTAGGAGTTTGGTGCACCATTTTCCTAAAATCGGGCGAAAAAATATATATGTAGACTCAATTAAGTACACTATGCCAAATTCCATTAACATCGAAGGATAATAGGGACTTTGGCACCATTTACAATAAATCTGTTGAAAATATACATAAGAGCTATATCTAAATCTAAACCGATTTTTTCGAAACTTAACAAATATCATTCTAGACTTCAAAATATATATAGGGTCTTTGGAACACCATTTCCATAAAATCGGACGAAATTATATATGGGAGCTATATCTAAATCTGAACCGATTTTCATTAAACTTAGCACACATCATTCTAGACTAAATTCAGTACGATATTCTGAATTTCGTGCAAATCGAATGATATATAGGGTCTTTGATGTACCATTTAAATTAAATCAGGCAAAAATATGTATGGGAGCTATATCTAAATCTGAACCGACTTTCACGGAACTTAGCACACATAATTTTAGACTTAATTCAGTACGATATGCCACATTTTGTGCAAATCGGTGCACAATTTACATCAAATATAATGAGAGTTACATCTAAATCTGAACCGATTTTTTCGAAACATAATAAACGTCATTCCATATTTAATTCCGTACGCTATGCCGAATTTCGTGCAAATCGAAACAAATATATAATGAACGTCATTCTATATTTAACTCAGTACGCTATGCCGAATTCCGTGCGAATCGAAACATATATACGGTCTTTGGAACACCATTTCCATAAAATCGGACGAAAATATACATGGAAGCTGTATCTAAAGCTGAACCTTGGGTCAAATAAATGAGCTGTGCCGAACTTCATCCAATTCGGATCATAAATGAAACCTGTACTAAGTTTACAATTTAACATGGACATATAAATAAAATCGGACAAAAAATATATAGGAGACCTATCTATCTGAAACGATGGCAGCATAACTGCACATACGGCAATCTATACTTAATTCAGTACCCTGTACAGACATTTGTTTCAATCGGTAAATGTTTGTGACTTGGGTGAACTATTGTGCGTCGAACAAAACCTAAATATAGGAGCTATATCTAAATCTGAACCGGTTTTCTAAAGTTCGTCCTTGGGCCAAATATGCTGTGCCGAATTTCATCATATTCGGATCATAAATGTGACCTGTACTCTTACTATTTAACATGAAGAGAGAGGCAGACTGATGGACGACACGCATAAATCGATTATATATTCATTTTGCCTGTTAGCAATACATGCACAAACACTCTGTACGACAGTGCATTGAAGGGTATAAAAATGTATACACATTTATTTATTAACAACATTGGGCCGCAAAAGTTGGTTAACAATTAATGACGACGTATATGACATACATATCGTCAGAAACTTGATAGACCTTTCCTAAGCTATCAAATGTTTGACAAATTATATATATATATATATATGGGAGCTTTATATACATCTGAACCGATTTTCATGAAACTTGGCACACATTATTATAGACGCAATTCAGCACGCTATGCCAAATTTCGTGCAAAGATATATAGGGTCTTAAAAGCACCAATTACCATAGATGAAAATATATGTGGAATCTATATCCAAATTTGAACCGATTTAAATGAAACTTTTCACAGGTTGGGTTATACTAATTTCAGTACGTTTTGTTCTTTCAATCATATATTGGTTCCTTGGTGTGTCAATTACTTAAAATCAATCGATCTATGCAATATTAGAACTTTGGTACATTATTTACATTAAATTTGACGGAAATATATATATATATATATATCTTAATCTGAACCGATTTTCACGAAACTCAGCACACATCATTCCAGCATCAATTCAGTACGTTATGCCAAATTTCGTGCAAATCGAAATGTATATCGGGACTTTGGTGCATCACTTACATAAAATCGGACGAAACTATACATGGGAGCTATATCTAAATCTGGACCGATTTTCAGGAAACTTGGCAGACATCATTCTAGGCTTAATTCATTACGCTGTGCCAAATTTCGTGCAAATCGAACGATATATAGGGACTTTGGTGCACCATTTACATAAAATCGGACGAAACTATATATGGGAGCTATATCTAAATCAGGACCGATTTTCACGAAACTTGGCAAACATTATTCTAGGCTTAATTCATTACGCTGCGCCAAATTTCGTGCAAATCGAACGATATATAGGGACTTTGGTGCACCATTTACCTTAAATCGGACGAAAATATATATGGGAGCTATATCTAAATCTGAACCGATTTTTCTCAATTTCAATAGGGTTCGTCCCTGGGCCAAATAAGTGAACTGTGCCAAATTTCATCCAAATCGGATCATAAATGCGACCTGTACTTTGTTCACAAAAATACATGGACGGACGGACGGACGGACGGACAGACGGACATGCGTAAATCGACTCAGAAAGTGATTCTATGCATATTCTCAAAAGTAACTATGGGTCTATCTCGATTCCTTTTGCCTGTTACAAACATATGCACAAAGACATAATACCCTGTACCACAATGTGGTGAAGGGTATAAAAATTGTGCTCGAAATATTTTCGAAAATTTTAATATTTTTATTCAGGACTAATAAGGAATATTTTCTCTTTATTATTTCATAAATTTAGATTAACATTCTAGCAAAATTCCTTATATTCGTACTCCAATTATTTTGAGATTTCACTACAATTTTCATTCCATGATTACTCCTAACAGAAAATTTTGCAGAATTTATTCGTGCTGCCTTAAAATAATCTGACTGGTTTACTTATCTTAAAAGATGTTCTTTACATTAGAAGTATAAAATCTGTATACAAAAGTGCTGGCATGTTTAGACGAAAAAATTGATATTCGTGTTTTCAATACTGTCTACATTTCCCTAACGTCTTTAATTAATATGAAATTAAATTTCAACTTTAAAATATAATTTCAAAATTGAATACAAACCCTCTCTATCGTGCAAAATTTTATAAAGTAATTTATCCATTGAACAAAAACCCCCACAGAAAATATATATTTAAAACTTCCATAGGCTATTAATAAATTCATTTATGTTTGGAATAAAAAGTTTTTACTCTACAATGCCAAAATTTTGTTTGTTGTTGCTGTTGTCCAGCAAAAAAATAGCAACTAGAATAAAAACAAACTTTTCATGTAGCCAAGTAAGGCAATGTTGTGTAAGGGCAGTGGTGAAATATTGTAAACGGACGAATTCTATTGGATGGGATTAAAGGGCCATATAATGAAATGGAGCATTCTTTGAGTGGGCATAAATTATGAATTTCACACTTAGGTATTTTTTTCAATGAACTTCTTTAAAGTTTGCAAAAATTCTCATCTTTATTTTAAATTATGTTGAAGTTTTCGCTAGTC
Source organism: Musca vetustissima (assembly GCF_032173495.1). Lineage (NCBI taxonomy): Eukaryota > Metazoa > Arthropoda > Insecta > Diptera > Muscidae > Musca > Musca vetustissima. The sequence continues at coordinate 11,290 of NW_026881682.1, read as the reverse complement.
GGCATTTTTGTTTGTTTCTTTGTTATAATGAAGATTTTTTGAAAGCAGACGTGTAACTATATTAAGAGTATTATGCAGTGTTCAGAATTTATTATTTTTTAAGGGTAAACAAAACAATATATAATTTTGTGGGTAACAAAAATTTAACAAAATTGAATTTGAAACTATATTAAAATTCCTTAAATGTAACTGGAGAAGTCTAGCAGTTTCCTCCTTGTTGAACGCTTTCACATATTGTATTATTTTCCTGCAAAATTTGTTATATAAAAAGTCTACAGACTGCTTCCTTTAAAGCTGCCAAGGCAATAAATCATGCTTGCAACAATACCAACGGCAATGTGAATAAGTAAAAGTAACAACACTGCAGATATAGTTTGCTGAATTTTCATCTATAGCTATGCTATGCTATAAGAAAACTGGATGATTCCGGATTCTACTTTACAATTTGGAAATGTATGGATTGAATTTGTGTCTTATTTTAATGCAGTCTTTAATGAATGAGACCAAGCTTAAAAACAGGTTATTCGAATTTAATAAAATCTGTTTCAGTTAATACTGCTCCTTAATGATAGAGTAAAATATGGGGAATACAAAAAATATATTGTATTTACGAATACCATTCAATAGAACACGAGCATAGGCATATTTTGAAAATTTGCATAGAATCACTTTCTGAGTCGATTTATGTATGTGCGTCCGTCCACCTGTCTACGTAAAACTGTGAACAACTAAAAAAATGTATTCAAGCTTTCTCTAAATATGAAACGATGACCTCCAATTTCAATTTGGCTCGTCACTGGCCTAAATTAATGAGCTGTGTCAAATTTAATCCCATTCGTTTCATAATTGGTATCAGTACAATTATGATACCAATGAGATTAAATTTACCATTAATTTGGCCCAATGACGAACTATATCGAAATTGGAGGTAATCAGTTCAGATTTAGATAAAGCTCGTATACATATATTTTTTGTAAATTTTGCACCAATGACTCGATATTTTTTCGATTTACACGACGTTTGTTGAGTTTAGATAGTTGTGTTTTACGTTTTGTTGAAATCGGTTCAGATTACGATATTTTTAGCACCATCTAAATGTTGCACCAAATACCCAAAGTTTGTTCAATTGCGGCGAAATTTTGCACAGTGTGCCGAATTTAGTACAGATGGACGTGTGCTGAGTAGCATGTCGTACAAATTTAAGTCTAGATTGAAGTGTGACCATTATTGCTGAAATCGGTTCATTTTAAGAAACAGGCCTATATATGTTCATGGTTATATTTATAATAATTTTATCTTAATTTATGTTTAATGTTGTGTCATACAGTCTGTTTTCTTTTTTCGAGAAACTGCCCTACCTTTGGAAACTCCTGTTTGTAATCATTGATGCGACAAACAAAAAACCGAAATTTGTGAAAAAGTTCTATATTTGGCTGGCCAAAAATATATTTAATAATTATTTATGAATCATAATATTATTTATGAATCGAAAAAAATATTTCAAATTATTACAAGTTGAATCGCCGTTAAGTTTGACCAGAGCGATATGTTTAGATACCTTCCACCATGATGGACATTAAAAATATCTAAAATTCAGGGGTGCAATGCTAAGTTGTTTATTATCTCACACTAAATCGGTCAGGACTTTAAATACACCGAGAAATATTTAATAATATTTAATCGCCTAACCATACCGCGTATACGTTACGTAGAGCTTCAAATTTTAAATTCAAGAATATTCCTATATACGAACTGATAGTTACGTAGAGCTTCAAGTTTTAAATTCAAGAATATTCCTATATACGAACTGTGAACTGCACTTATATTACAACAATTCCGAAAAGGTCGAAATTTGTATTAATTTATGAAGACAATGTCCAAATGTGATCCGATGAAACTCATTTTCGAACCTGAATCTCAATTCATTCCGAAGGTAGTACGGTTACAACATATGTGCATGGCAATTCAAAAACTTGACCAAACTCCCCAAAATACAGAATATTTTGGAGGTACCATTATAGAAGAGAGCTTTCGAATCAAATGAGAATTTAAATTACCAAAAAAACAACCATTTCCATTGAAAAACGTAGCCAATTTCCCCAAATTTCCAAAATTTGGCGGTAGCGTTATAAGGGGGCAATGGCTAAACGTGGTTCGAAATGGCCCTTTGTCGAACGTTGTTTTGCCGTATCAAAATTGCATCAATTTAGGTTTTTCCACCAAACATTTTTCTGGAGGTCAGGTTTTGATCTAACCACTCTCATCTCAAAAGATAATTTAGTGTGGATGGCGTAATTACTATTCCTATTTTGATCATAAGTCCTTTGAATCATTAAAATTGGTGCAGACGTTCTCGAGTTATAGGTGTAAGTAAAACAACATTCGATTACTTCAATCTCCGACTTTTTTATGTTTTTCTCAAAATTTTCTTTGGCAAAACTCTTCCCACAGCAATTAAAAACAACTGTAGGAAAATTTAAGTCAAATTGGGTCCTTACTAGACGTTAAGTATTCAGACACCAATTCATACATAACCTGTTTTCGTGAAAAGCGCGTGGGAGTCAAACGAAAAAAAATTATGAAAATTATGTAAACAATGTATAGCAACTCATCAATTAAGAACGGCGGGACCGATTTCACTAAAAATTTCTTTCTGTTATCTGTAACTGAAGTGGGAAGGTTTTTTTGAAAGAAAATGTTGAGAATACTCAAAAATCTTTAAAAACACAATTTACAGAGAAGTTTCTAACCCTATATATTATATATATTGCTCAAAATCGGTGTTGTTGTTCTTGAGTTACGGTGCAAAAACACAAAAAAAAAAAATAAATATTGCGCCATCTGTCGGATGAACTTCAAACTAAACAGAAACACTTCTCACGCCCATAGAGCCTGTACATACAATTTGGTCAAAATCGGTGCAGTAGTTCTTGAGTTACGCTGGAAAAACACAATAATCTAAATATTGCGCCATCTGTCAGATGAACTTCAAACTACACAGAAACACTCCTCACGCCCCATAGAGTATGTATATAAAATTTGGTAAAAATCGATGCATTAGTTTTTGAGTTTAGCGATCACCAACATATATATATATATATATATATATAATAAATATATAGAGATTTTGCTCGATTTAGTTTGCCATAGAATATTTTTTATTTCAAAGTAAATGTTGGTTTTATATTTTTATACCCTACACAACTATGTTGTCAGGGTATTATAGCTTTGTGCAGCCCCAAAAGTTTGTAACGCCGCGAAATACTGGTCCTAGACCCACCTTTAAGTATACCGATCGTCATATCTCGACTAGCTGAGTCGATCTAGACATGTGTGTTCGTCCGTCTGTCCGTCTGTCCATTATAATTTGTAAACGATACAGGCCACAGTTATGGACCAATCTTCACGAAATTTTGCATGTAGGATGGGTTCTGGCCAATGAAGACCCCTATTGTTTTTGGGAAAGATCGGTTAATATTTAGGGGATGAAATGGACCAAATACTAAATTTTTGTCGGTGTTTCTGGTCCCTCCTGAGGCCGCAATTATGGCCCAAACACCGCGAATTTTTGCATGTAGAAGGGGAATGGGCAAAAGAATAAGCATGCCTGTTTTGATAAAGATCGGTCAATATTTAGCGGGTCAAATGGACCATGACTTTTGTGTGAAAAATGACAAAATTTATATTCTATAGCGTATATATTTACCCCTGAAGAACAAAGACCCGAGAAGGTGATAGCATATGTTAGAGGAGTGGTTGACCTTTAAATTGATACCAATTATATTGTCCTATGTACTTCATATATTATTGAGTAACCCATTACCACATTAGAGGGCGGATAATAGCGCTGATCGCTTTGAAATGTTCCATGAGGTTCCAGTTATGGTCAAGGACAACGCCTATAATTTTCGGTGATGATCAAATAATAATACTGGGATGAAGTGGACCGAAAACTTAATTTTTTGTGTTTTTCGAGTCGATCTATAGGCCACAATTGAAAGCCGAACATAAGAACATAACGCACGTTGAAGGTCAATAGAGTGGAAATATTGCCCAAAATCAGAATGTAGAACCACACAAAGTATGGTCGGCCCCGTCCGACTATACTGCTCCGCTCAGTGGTTTGCTTTTAAAATTGAACAATATACATATTTATTCAAAAAGATCACTATAACTTCATATTCAGTTTGCAATTTCAGGTGCGTTTTGGCCACCTATATATGTGTGTCTTCCAGAAATGAATCCTAACAGACTTCGCATTTTTGAAGGTCCATTAACATGAAATTGGATCCATAAATATGTCATTCTGCAACCTATACTAAATTTTTCATTTGGTCAGATATAGAGGCTACACTTGTCATAGGTTAGGTTATACTAATTTCAGTATGTTTTGTGCATATCGGCCACATTTTGAGTTCTTGGTGCATCATTTATTTAAAATCGGTAGAAAATATATATGGGAGCTATATCCAAATCTGAACCGATTTCAACGACTAACACACGTTAGGCTATACTAACTTCAGAATGATGTTCAAAATTTTGAGCCTATTGGCTATATTTTTGGAATTTGGTCCCTTATTGATTTAAAATCGGAAGAAAATGTATATGAAGCTATATATAAATCAGAACCGATTGCAACGAAACTTTAGGTTAAGTTATACTAACATCAGTATGTTAGGTTATAATAACACCAGTATGTTGTGCAATATTGTGTGTTGAAAGGCTATATTTGGGGTCTTTGGTGTACCCTTAACATAATATCGGATGAAACTATATATGGGACCTTTATCCAAATCTAACCGATCTCAAGAAAACTTTTCATTAACATTGGTAAACATTTAACATTGGTAAGCTCTATAAACCATTGACATTAGCAATCATCATTTGTATGTCTGTATTTTTTAGAAAATTCGCAACAATTTCTATTCAACGCCCTTTTCATGGTTCTCATAATGTATGTCAGCTGTTCGGTGCCATGATTTTGTTTGTTGATTTTCTTTTATTCGCTACACTTCTATTTCTTCTATTTCTGGGCTGCACGTACAAGTTTCGTTACAATTGCTACTGATGCGGTTGTTGTATATTTCTGTATACATATACTATTTTAGTTTGGTTGTTGCTACGTTTTAAATGAGCTAGCCATATAACAAAGGCCAAGCCAACTAAGAAATTTTTTTGCTGCAGATCTGAAATTCAATTCAAAGCACGACCAGCTGCGAAAAGAACAAACCTATGCCATTGAAAGCTGTAGCAAAATGTTTCTCCATTTCCGCCCGTAACAGATTCGGATGCTCACAGTATTTTGTTGGCGTTGTTTTTCCTGCTGTTTGTTATTTACTTTTTAGCAATGCATCAGCGTGAAAAAACAAAACACATCATTCACTTGTACGAGAATTCAGAATTGTGAAAATAATTTTTGTAAGCAACCAACAAAGCAATTTTAATCTTTATTCGCGCTTCCAGTAGCCGAGGTCATTACAATTGTAAGGTGCTAAGCTGTCCAACATATTTTTATGAATATGTGGTGGATGTTTCTTGAATATATTTAATTGACTGTAATTTGATATTTTGGGATTTTATCCGTACTAAAAATGATTATTATTGACCCAAGTTTCAGGGTAGCTCCCATATTATGGGTCTCCCCAATATTCGGTATTTTGAAAAGGTTTTCCAACCGAATTGACGTTAGTTGGTATTTTGGGTTATCATTGAATAGCACATATTCGTAGAAAAAAATATTAATATTGACCCAAGTTTCAGTGTAGCCCCCATATATCGGTACCCTCCAATATTAGGTATTTTCGGCACGTTCTCCAATGGAATTGGCTGTAAGTTGGTACTTCGAGTTCTCATTGTATAACACATTTCAGTTCTAAAAGGTTTCCCACGTATGTTTTGGTATGTTCAAGGTCCTATCATAACAAGAGTTTTCTCCTAGAAGTCCCCATCTATATATATAAAATAGAAAAAATTTTGTTTGTTTGTTTGTTTGTATGTTACCGATAGACGCCAAAACCGCTGAACAGATCTTAATGAGATTTACACTGTATGTCGGGGCATGCCCTGAAAGTAACATAGGCTATATAAACTTTTAAAATTCCGCGTGGATGCGGAGTTATAGCATCAAGAGTAAACATACCTCAAAATTTCTGAACATGTAATATGCGTATATCTTGGAAACGGTTACAGGTACGGGCTTCAAAATGTGTCTGAACAACGTAGGTGTAAATACACATTATCCATACAAAAATTAGCGCGGTACATTAGGGGGAATGCAATCCCCATTGCATTTAAATAATCTACATATTGAGAATAAAAAAAGTTTTGTTTGAAAAGTCAAAAACCGCTGAAGAGATTTTACTGAGATTTTTACAGCACCTGATACTACCCAATACAAAAAATACAGGGTATATAAAATCCTAAAATTCCGCGTGGATGTCGCGGAAATAACATAGACATTCTATGCTATATCTTAAGAAGGATTACAGATTCTCACTTCAAAATTTGCCTGAGTACAGGCAAATTTCGTACCTGGATACAGGTACGCAATATCCCTATAAAAATTGGCGTGAAACAATGGGGAGAACATACTCCCAATTGAATTTAATTCACCTATATATAGAAAAAAGAAACGCTTTTGGTTGTAGACACAAAAATCGCTGAATTGACTTAGCAGAAATTTTCACAGTCAGTCACATCAGCCATTATCTTCACATATTTGAATTAAATTTGTGTAAAATGAAAATTATTGTCATTTTAGATTTTGTCATTTTGAAAAAAAAAACATTTCAGTTAAGGAACATTTATTTATTATTTTTTTTTGAATTTTAATAATTCTACAACCATTGGGGAAAATAAATATGAATTCAATAAAAGTATGAATCAGCAATAATTGGGAGATATCTAGCAGCGAAATACTGATGTCGGATTAAAAGTTATAAAAATCTGAAATCTGTGGTGGGTTATCATCATAGCTTCACTGAAAACAAAATGTATCCATTACTTATTAAGTTTAGTTGATCAAACTGATATGACAAAAACTATTATTTCGAAGATGTATAGGGGAAACGACTAACTCAATTGCCACAAGTTCTATCTTCGATCTTTATCTTGGTTTTCTTAAAAATACTAAGGTCTGTACAGTTAAGACCAAGACTAAATCTAGGTTCGGTAAAAATATTATAATGTGATAATGCATTCTTTTGAAAACCTTAACAGGAATTATACAGCAGGGATCTAAGCGATATCAATCGGAGCGAGGAAGGGATCCCAGCCATATATTGGGGAATCAGATGAGAATACATACATAACGGTTGGTGGAAATGGGAATAAATGATTGTATTGGTCTTTGAACGATTAATGAAAAACATGTGAATATTGGAGAAAATATTTTAGTGTATAATCCTATTGCGATAAGTCAAGCCTATTTGTTTTTAATATCACCACTGTTAATCAATGATTATTTAAAACTGTATTTCTAATCTATTGAATCGAATAACTTACACATTAACCAGATGCTACGATGCAATTACTGATATTACACTACGAATTATCTATAACCGAACAGTAATCTTCGAATTTGGCTACTATAATACCTATATAATGCCTATCAATAAGTCGTAGCTTTAAAAGTGCATGCAAATAGTTTTCTACGTGAACTTTCCCATGTTAATCACTTTAGTAGGGGCAGCGAAGCGCCACGGGTCCAGCTATTAATTATAAAGGGGAATGTGACCCATTTTTGTTGCTCGTAAGTAGCTGCTCGTAATACCTGGTGGATGCTATTCTTTAACTAAGTTTCTACAATTTGGTTTTTATACCCTTCACCACACTGTGGTACAGGGTATTATGTATTTGTGCATATGTTTGTAACATGTTTTTGAGAATATGCATAGAATCACTTTCTAAGTCGATTTATGCATGTCCCTCCGTCCGTCCGTCTGTCCGTCTGTAGATGTTAAATTGTAAACAAAAGACAGGTCGCATTTATGATCCGAATTGGATGAAATTTGGCACAGCTCATTTGTTTGGCCCAAGGACGAACCCTATTGAAATTGTGAAAATCGGTTCAGATTTAGATATAGCTCCCATATATATCTTCGTCCGATTTAAGGTAAATTGTGTACCAAAGCCCCTATATATCTTTCGATTTGCACGAAATTTGGCATAGCGTACTAAATTAAGTTTAGAATGATGTGTGCAAAGTTTCGTGGCAATCGGTACAAATTTAGATTTAGCTCACATATATAGCTTCGCCCGATTTTAGGTAAATAGTCCACTAAATTCCCTGGAAATCTTTTGGTATAGCGTACTGAATTAAGTCTAGAATGATGTGTGCAAAGTTTCGTGACAATCGGTTCAGATTTAGATATAGCTCCCATATATATTTTCATCCGATTTGAGGTAATTGGTGTACCAAAGACCCTATATATCTTTCGATTTGCACGAAATTGGGCATAGCGTACTGAAATTTGGGTCTGTAATAATTTGTGCTAAGTTGCATGAAAATCGGTTCAGACTTAGATATAGCTCCCATATATATTTTCACCCGATTGTAGGTAATTGGTGCACCAAAGTCCCTGGAAATCTTTTCATTTGTACGAATTTTGGCATAGCGTTCTGAATTAAGTCTAGAACGATGTTGCAAAGTTTCGTGATGAGGATCAGTGGCGTGATCCGAAACTATAGTCTTCCCTGCCTTTTCCCTCGGCAATCAATGTCATACATTCCCCACTAATAAATAGTTATTTTTTATAAAAACAAAATACAAATGGTATCCCAAATAAACCGCCAGCACTACTGAAGTACTGAATTAAGTCTAAAATGATGTTGCTAAGCTGCGTGAAAAGATCCATAGCTAGGCCGAATGACACAACGTACTGAAGTAATATAAATTAGTCTCTGACAAATTTTCCCTGAAATCGATATATAACTGATAAAGATATATAACAAAAACGCGTCGTCTGTTGGGATACATATGTAGAATATACCCAAAGTGGTGAAGGGTATCATATAGTCGGCCCAGCCCGACTTTACTACTTTCCTTACTGGTTTTATTTGTACAAATGAACAAAGTGCTACCCTGCAATTTACAATCACCATTTAAATTGTGAAATTTTGCGGAATATAATTTTGCTGAAAACCTTTTAGTAATTAGCTTCGGTTAGTTTTGAAAAATTTGTTTATTCTAGTCAAACCCAGCCTATTGTTAACAATCCCCACATTGTGCGGAACCAACAAGAACAACTTTTTTTCCGGAATAAACCCTCTATCGCAGTATTCACAAGACGATCATGCATTATCAGTTCTCGCACGATATCAATGCTCAGTGGAACAATGGCTACTAATGGACGACCCTCGAAAACGAAATCGGACAAAATTGTACCGCTATATATAAATGCAAGCCAATTATCAGCTACTACGAAAGGTTCGTCATTTGATCAAGGTACTGTTGTTGGTTTTGATAACAATTGGAATTATATATACATGAATATATAGCGCAGATAGACTGACTAACAGACGGATACATAATAAAGACACTAAAATTAGTATATTTTTATTTGTGTATGTTTATTTCCAGTGTCACATTATACTCTGTGTTTCTATGGGGTGTAGGGTATAAATATTCCAAAAAATTTTAAATACATTTGACAAATGAACATAATTACCTATATGGATATTTCTCAATACAAAACATAATGAAGCACCAGTATTTTATTTTCATTTTGTATGATTAAACACTTAATAAATTATATACTTCATATTTCGCCGCCCCTACTGTTTTTGCAGTTTGTACACATCTGTTTTAATGGAATTTTCAAATACTAGTCATTCTCATAACAATTTTCTGCTGATAAGAATGATGTGCAATTTTGTGTAAAATTTTAATTGCAGCATGTACACTCATCGTTTTACTGCTGCTCTATGTATGTATGTCTGTGAGTGTGTTTAAATGTTTGCAATATGTACACAAAGAAGAATACAACCGTGGATTAACTGTGATAAATGAAACAAGCAAAAAAAGGATTCATAAAAACAGAGTATATCGTTATTAGCAATATTTCTAGAGTAACCATGAGTATATGTATGTATGTATGTCGGAGCATAGTTACATTTTTGTAATATTATTATTGATGCTAAAATTGAAATAACAACAATATGACATCTGATTGTGAATATGTTTCTTTACGTTGCAAATGGCATGTTATGTAATTTACTCAAGGACATAAAGATAAATTTTATTTGCAATTACTTTGCTAAAGCAATCAAAAAAGAGATTGAGTTGTCATCTCTGTAGTCGTTTGTTTATTTTTTCGATTAAACTATAAGTTGGCATTTGTTTGTATTTCTCTGATATTTTAATCTAAAGTCAAACAAAAAGCGAGCAGATTTTTGTTAACATATAATAATAAATACAAAAAAGGAAGGTTCAAAAGTCGGACAGGGTCAACTAATTTGGGTACATACAAGAGATACTTCTAAAATTTGTAATGTAAAATAATAAGCCTGTTTGAAGGACCATTCATATAAATTGTACGAAATTAAACATGCGATCTGTATCTATAGGTTTATCGACTTCAATAAATCAATACATACATATGTCATTCTGCAATCTATTCAAAATTTTACCTTAATTGGACAAACTTAATGTGGTGTGACTTTCTTGAATTTTTAAAGCAAACTTGATACACGCAATTCGGTATGCAGAAGCACAGCTCTCTGAGCATTTTGTCATCTCAATCGCTCGAATATATATAATGAAACCGATTTCAACAAAAAGCAATACACGCGCCTAATTTGGAATCGTGTGTAAAACTAATCGCAATCGCAGGAATATAAAGTATTAGGTGAAAAATTTAGATAAAATCAGAGCTATATCTAAATCTAACTCGATTGCCAAAAAAAAAATAGCAGACGTCATTTTAGACCAATTTCGATACTATCTTCAAAATTTAATGTGAATCGAACAAACCTAAAATCAGACGAAAATATACATGGGAGCTATATCTAAATCTTTACCGATTGTCACTAAACATAACAGATACAATTTCTTCTGCAAAATTTTGTCTAATTCAGACAAACATTGCGGGTTTTGTGCGTAAAAAATATATTTGGGAACTGTCGACCTAAACATGTGTGTTCGTTTGCTGTCGAATGAAATGGACCAAAAACGTACATTTTATCTGTTTTTCTGGTCACTCTAGATAATGACCCGAACATCACGAAAATTTACACGAGGAGGGGAATCTAGCTAAGGAATGACCTTTAATTTGACAGCAATTATATTGAT
>NW_026881681.1:0-36539 GCF_032173495.1 Musca vetustissima | reverse complement strand
CATTTGCACAAAATGTTGTATGACTTTAATCTTAATTGGTTGTGGCAACTATTAAAGCCATTCGGCTTCATCACCATCTGCAGCACCTCATCATTGCAGGCAATGCAATATAATCGACATCAATACCTGGCTCAGGACAAGTAAAACATGGTTTAACTGATCGAAATCAAAAGCAAACACCAGCACACATACATACACACATAGGCGACATATCAGATCCATTTATACCCCTCCCTCCAAACCTCCCCTCCCTCCCAACCCCCCTCCCCAACTACCACGTTCTTGCCTTTTGATAAAGCATCAATTTAACTGTACAATGCGTCACTGATTTAAATCCGATATTGAGCTGGCTGGATAGCTGGCTGCCAACTGAACATGGTCCAGGCATTTGCAATTATTGAACATCAAAAGGTTCACGCAAATGGCCAAATAATCAAACAAAACGAAGAAGCAGAAGAAGAATGAAAGAAAAAAGACATCTCAAAATGTCCCGCGTTAAGCAACTGCAGATAATTCTTTTGTGCGCAAGGAATTTTAACAATTATGATTAGGCTATCTCTCTTCAGGCTTACATTCCTCTCTCTCCACACTCTCTGGGGTGATCGCATTTACACTTTGGTGTCACTCCAACAAGTAGCCGGACATGAAGCTAAGAGTAATCAGTAAATTTGTACCCTACTCAAGCAATGTGGGGTAATGAAGGTGATCGGTTTCCGGACGCTAGAAAAATATTTTTAAAATAGACAACCAATGGACAGAACATAGAAAAATATGTTTATAAAAAAAATCCGTGGTTCACCCTTTACATTAAATCACACGAATATATATATATATATATATATATATGGGAGCTATATCTAAATCTGAATCGATTTTCACGAAACTTAGCACACATCATTATAGACTCAATTCAGTACGCTATGCCAAATTTCGTGCAAATCGGAAGATATATAGGGACTTTGGCATACCATTTACCTTAAATCGGCCGAAAATATATATGGGAGCTATATCTAAATCTAAACCGATTTTCACGAAACTTAGCACACATCATTCTATACTCAATCCAGTACGCTACGCCAAAATTCGTGCAAATCGAATGATTTTCAGGGACTTTGGTGAACCATTTACCTAAAATTGGGTGAAACTATATATGGGATCTATGTCTAAATCTGAACCGATTTTCAAGAAATTTTACACACATTATTCGAGACTCAATCCAGTACGCTATGCCAAATTCCGTGCAAATCGGAAGATATTTGGGGACTTTGGCATACCATTTACCTAAAATCGGGCGAAACTATATATGGGATCTATATCTAAATCTGAACCGATTTTCAAGAACTTTTACACACATCTTTCTAGACTCAATTCAGTACGCTATGCCAAATTTCGTGCAAATCGGAAGATATATAGGGACTTTGGCATACCATTTAACTAAAATCGGGCGAAACTATATATGGGAGCTATATCTAAATCTGAACCGAACTTCAAGAAATTTTACACACATCATACTAGAATCAATCCAGTACGATGTGACATATTTCGTGCCAATCGGAAGCTATATAGGGGCTTTGGTACACCATTTACATTAAATCGGACGAAAATATATATGGGAGCTATATATAAATCTGGATCGATTTTCACGAAACTTAGCACACATCATTCTGGACTTAATTCGGTACTCTGTACCAAATTTCGTGCAAGTCGGAAGATATATAGGGACTTTGGTATACCATTTACATTATATCGGGCGAACATATATATGACAGCTATATCTAAATCTGAACTGATTTCCACGAAACTTAACGCACGTCATTCTAGACTTAATTCAGTACGCTATGCCAAATTTCGTGCAAATCGAATGATTTTCAGGGACTTTGGTACACCACTTACCTGAAATCGGGCGAAACTATGTATGGGATCTATGTCTAAATCTGAACCGATTTTCAAGAAATTTTACACACATCATTCTAGACTCAATCCAGTATGCTATGCCAAATTTCGTGGAAATCGAAAGATATTTAGGGACTTTGGTGCATCATTTACCTTAAATCGGACGAAATTATATATATATATATATATATATTTCAATAGGGTTCGTTCTTGGGCCGAGAAATTTACCTATGCCAAATTTCATCCAATTCGGTTCATAAATGCGACCTGTACTTTGTTTACAATTTAACACCAACAGACGGACGGATATGCATAATCCGACTCAGAAAGTGATTCTATGCATGTTCTCAAAAGGAAGCATGTGAAAAAATATTTTTAAACCAGTGAACAGAGTCGGGCGGGCCCGACCATACGATACCCTACACAACTATCACGGAACTTTAACTTTCTGCGGATTTTTATTTCGAGCCTGGGCAATATTTCGACCCCTCTTGACCGACTACAGGCCCACAAATATTACTAATATTCTGTACAACCCTTCTAATTACTTGTCCAGATTCCCTTCACCTTGGGTTGTGTTGTGATGTTCGGCTTTAAATTGTGGCCTATAGAGGGACTCGAAAAAAATGCTTATTCTTAGGCCCGATTCTCTTCTCCATGTAGGATTTCGCTATGTTCGGGGCAAAATTTGCGGTCTCTGGAGCGACCAGAAAAAACGGACAAAAATTAAGTATTTGGTCCATTTCATGACCTCAATATTAACCGATTTTTACCACAAACAATAGGGGTCTTCATTGGCCAGAACCCATCCGCCGAACCCATCCTGCATGCAAAATTTCGTGAAGATTGGTCCATAACTGTGGCCTGTATCGTGTCGTCAAATTATAAAGGACAGACGGACGGACACACATGTCTAGATCGACTCAGCTTGTCGAGATATAACGATCGGTATTCTTAAAGGTGGGTCTAGGACTAATATTTCGCGGCGTTGCAAACTCTTTGGGCTGCACATAGCTATAATACCCTGACAACATAGTTGTGTAGGATATAAAAATCCACGCCTATATTTGGACCCTAGAAAAATATTTTTAAATTATCCAACCTAGAAAATTAATTTTAAAATGTCCATTCCTATTCTTTTTAGTTCGGTATTAATATAGGGTGTCCTCCAATATCCCATTATCTCCATCACCCGATGCTGATCACTTTGTAAGCCAAAATTTATTAAATTGTAATCAACATTGAATGGTGGTTCTGATTCGTGTAACAGACAGTCGAACACGCACACACACACACATACATATGCTGAGAGTTGTTTGGGCATTGCTTCGTTTAAGTTGGCTTGGTGTTCGATGTGTTTTGTTTAAAAAAAAAGTACTGAACACACAGGCACTTCAATTGTCACTGAGGTAAATACGACGAAGAAGAAGAAGAGGAGGGGGGAAAATAAATGGAATGAACAAAAGTTGGCAGTTGAGGAATCCAGGGAAAATGCAACTAATTGGCAGAGATGGATCAATATAGGGAATATATGGGAGATTAAGGGTGGGGAGGGAGGGAAAGGGAGGGAAGGAAAGGGAATGGTGGGTGGGAAGGGAAGGGAAGGGTGAGCGGGAGGAGGAAATTGGGTTTTAAGGTAGATTTGCTCTGGATTTGTTCTTCAATTAAAAAAATATTTTCTTCCAAAAAAAAAAAAAAATTTTTTTCTGATGTCCCCGATTTTTTTTTCTTGTAGCCAAAGAGCTTATAAATTTTTATTTATTTTTTTTTCTTTTTCTAATTTTTCTCTTTTTTTAATTAATGTTGTAGCTTAATTAAGGCAAATTTTGTAGCATTTTAGCTGTCAATTAGTTATGGCCAATATGATGACAATTGGGGTTTTCCAGCACCAAAAACTTGTCTCCTTTTTTTATTCATTTATTTGTCATCGTTATCCTTTTTCAATGAAGGATATGAGAAAAGGAAAACCAGCAACTCTTCATCAGACAGATACTTTATCACAACAACAAAAACGACGACAACAACACCAAATATCTTCGAAAGTAACAGTTTAATTAAGTTGAAATAAAAATATCCTTTTTTTCCGAACAGATACGAAATGGAAAGTGGCTCAAGTAACCAATTTAAAAAGTCCTTGGAGACTGCAACACTTTCGTTTTGTGGCAACAAAAAAATATGCGGGTATTTGAATAATCATTCGAATTGGAAGCAGAACAACAAAAAAATCCGACATAATTAAAAATCAAATGATTTTTGCCAGGCACTTCAACAGATTGGACCGTAAGGCACAGAAAGAACTCAAGTGTTCAACTTCTGGCAAAGGCAACAATCAACCCTTTCCTTGCGATTATCCTGGCAGCGTTAAAAAACTTCATTAATTTCGAAAAAAGAACACATTTTACTGGCAATTTTTAGCTCATTAACGGGTGTGAGTTTCCTCTCACCCCCTTCCCTCCCCCTTTGGAGTTTGGAAATGAATCCGAAGTCTTGAAATAAAAATCGAATGCCATGACTAAGACAAATGTCTTTGAGGTGTAGAAAAAAATTGCAGAACAAAAAATATTCGAGAGCATCTTTTTCGTGATTTATTTATTTAATCCTTTTTCTTTTTCTTCTATTTTTTTTTTAATTCGCCTTCGCCTTTCTTTTCTGGCTGACAGATAATGAAGGCCTAAATGAACAATGTAAGGCTTCAAGTGGTTGTTCAACAATTTTTTTTTTCAATTCAATTGGTTTTCGCCTTTCTGTTCAAATCTCTGGTGTATCAAAATGTTTTTATTTTGAATCCAGGAGTTGGTTGGGCAGATGTTTGGGATTTTTGATGTCTGAATGAAAAAGGATTGATTTCACGTCTTGTTATTTAAACAGCAGGCGTTAGTAGTTAATTTACAATTAAAAACTTGCATATTTTTTCGATTCCAAAAAAAGGAAATTTGAATTTTTAGAACAGATGGTAAAAAAACTTTAAAACAGGAAAGATACCCATCATAAAAAAATCATTTCATTGCTTAAACATAGGCGCCGATTACTTAAAAATATTTTTTCATTGCCTAAAGTTAGGCGTGGATTTTTTAAACATATTTTTTCATTGCCTAAAATTAGGCGTGGATTTTTTAAACATATTTTTTCATTGCCTAAAATTAGGCGTGGATTTTTTAAAAACAATTTTCGACATCTACATCTACTGAGTATTATGTCTTTGTACATAAGTTTGTAACAGACAAAAGGAAACGAGATAGACACATGGTTCCTTTTGAGAATATGCATAGAATAACTTTCTAAGTCGATTTATGCATGTCCGTCCGTACGTCTGCCCGTCTGTTGGTTTTTAAATTGTAACAAATTACAGGTCGCATTTATAATCCGAATTGGATGAAATATGTCACAGATCATTTATTTGGCCCAAGGACGAACCCTATTGGGAAAATCGGTTCAGATTTAGATATAGCTCCCATGTATATTTTCTTCCGAATGGTGCATCAAAGTCCCTATATATCTTTCGATTTACATGAAATTTGGCATAACGTACTGAATTGAGTCTAGAATGATGTGTTCAAAATTTCGTGAGAATCTGCCCAGGTTTAGATATAGCTCCCATATTTAGTTTCGTCCGATTTTCAGTAAATGGTGTACCAAAGTCCCTATATATCTTTCGACTTGCACGAAATTTGGCATAACGTACTGAATTGAGCCTAGAATGATGTCTGCCAAGTTTAGTCAAAATCGGTCCAGGTCCAGATTTAGCTCCCATAGATATTTTCGTAAAAGGTGTACCCAAGTCTCTATATATCTTTCGATTTTTACGAAATTTTGCATATCGTACTAAATTGAGCCTAGAATGATGTCTGTCAAGTGTCGTGAAAATCGGCTCTGATCTAGATATTGCTCCCATAGATATTTTCGTCCGATGTAACGTAAATGGTGTACCCAAGTCCCTATACATATTTCGATTTGCACGAAATTTGGCATAACGTTCTGAATTGAGTCTAGAATGACGTGTGCCAAGTTTCGAGAAAATCGGTTCATAGTTAGATATAGCTCCCATATATAGTTTAGTCCCATTTAAGGTTAATGGTGCACCTAAGTCCCTAAATATCTTTCGATTTCCACGAAATTTGGCACAGAGTACTGAATTACGTCCAGAATGATGTGTGCTAAGTTTCGAGAAAATCGGGCTATATTTAGATATAGCTCCCATATATAGTTTCGTCCGATTTATTGTAAATGGTGCAACAAAGTCCATATATATCTTTCGATTTGCACGAAATTTGGCATAGAGTACTGAATTTAGTTTAGAACGATGTGTGCTAAGTTTCGTGGAAATCGGTTCAGATTTAGATATAGCTCTCATATATATTTTCGTCCGATATAATGTAAATGGTGCACCAAAGTCCCTATATATCTTTCGATTTCTACGAAATTTGGCATAACGTACTAAATTGAGCCTAGAATGATGTGTATTAGATTTCCTGAAATTCAGGCCAGATTTAGATATAACTCCCATATATATTTTCGTCCGATTTAATGTAAATGGTGTACCAAAGCCCTTTTATATCGTTCGATGTGCAAGAAATTTGGTATAGTACACTGAATTAGATCTAGAATGATGTATGTTAAGTTTCCTGGAAATCGGTTCAGATTTAGATATAGCTTTCATATATATTTTCCTCCGATTTAATAATGTAAATGACGCACCAAAGTCAATATATATCTTTAGATTTCCTCCAATTTTTTCGTAGCGTAATGAATTGGGTCTAGAATGATGTGTGTTAAGTTTCGTGAAAATCGGTTCAGATTTTAAAATAGCTTCTACTTATATATTTTCGTCCGATTTTGTGCAAAACTGACGCTAATTTTGCACAACGTACTGAAGTTAGTATGACCTAGAAGTTGGATATAAATGCTTTGCCAAGGTGGGTCTAATCGGCACAAAATTTTGCACTAGGTACTGAAGTTACTATAACATAACGTGTGACAAGTTTAGTTGAAATCAGTTTAGATTTAGATATAGCTCCTATATATGGTTTCCTAAGATTTTAAGTAAAGGGTGCACCAAAGACTCAAAGTTAGGCCGTTTGCTACAATTGTAAGAATCGGTTCAGATTTAAATATAGCTCCCATATATAGTTTCGTCCGATTTTATGTAAATGGTTCACCAAAGACCCAAAGGTAGGCCGATTGACACCACATTTTGCACAACGTACTGAAGCCAATATTACCTAGCGTGTGGAAAGTTTTGAAATCGGTTCAGATTTCGACATGTTTATGGATCCATTTTCATGTTAATGGTCCTTCAAAAATTCTGTTAGTATTCATCTGTTGAATATACCCAAAGTGGTGAAGGGTATCATATAGTCGCCCCGTCCGATTTTACTATGTTCCTTACTAGTTTTTTTTTAATTTTTTTGGGGTCTGCAATTAGGCTAGGGTTTTAAAAATATTTTTATCGGGACTATTTTTTAAAACTTTAAGTGAATTTTCCTGTTTTTTTATTTTTGTTTTTGATTCATTTTTTTCTATATTTTCAATACCAATTTCAACTTATTTTTTTTTTTTGTGACTCCTTTTTCTGTCTTTCCCATTTCAATGGCTAATCAGCCTCTACAGAATAAAAAATCTTAACTACCTTTCTATTCATATTTTGTTAATCTGATTAGAATTTTGAATATGAATTTTCCAAATCGAAAACAAAATTCAACTCCCTTATCACCCCATCCCCTTTACTAACTGCCTGCCATTAACAACCCTCAATTGTTAAAAACAACTGTCTTTTTTTCATCCTCCTTTTCTTAATTTTCAAAACGTGTATTTGAAAGCAATTTTTTATAATTTTATCAATTTTTTTCACTGCTATTTTAAGGGAAATTTCAACATTTTTTATCCCAAAAACAATTTTTTTTTTTTTTTTTTTTTTTTGAATTTATGAATTATTTTTTATTTCTAGTTTTGCTTGAAGCATTACCCTGAGCCAGTGGCGGGTACATTTGTTTGCATGCTCGATGGGGTGAGGTGTTGATAATGCTTTTGTTTGGAAAAAAAGAAATGTTAACTTTTAAGTGGTGGTTTTATGCCTCATCCCTGATAATTTCGATTTTTTTGTATATTTCATAGAAATTTGAATGTTGTTTTGAATTTTTATTTTGCTGCTTACTGGCCTATATTGATTTCCAGGATTTCCTGTTTTATGTGTGTGGGGGTTCTTTATATGTTCAAGGTAATTATAATATTTCTTTTTTTGCCATTACAAATTGTGTTCCATTGCTTGTAGTTGAAAATTATTTTGCCTAAGGACATAATTCATTTCAAATTATAAGAAAGAAGAGAATACTAAAATGAAAATAAGATGAACAAGTGAAAAAGCGGTAAGTTTGGCCGGGTCGAACTTTGGATACCCTCCACCATAGATATATTGACATCTACTAGAAATGAAAATATAGGGAACATACCAAAAAGGGGGCCTATACCGATATTTCTAAAAACGGATTATGTGAACTATAATACAAATTTTAGACATTTTGAAGGGAGGGTGAGGGTGTGTACACTTTAACACAGTGAAAATGTGCCTCATCGAAATATTGGTTCTATATCCCATGTTTCTTTGGACCAAATCCGTTTCAGAAAATTTAGATTTCATCCGAACTTTGCCCATCTTTTTATTTCTTCCAAGCTTAGTTTAAATTCGAAGATGGGGAATATTGGTCCACTCCTTCTGGAACCTCCAATCAGGGGCTAGGTCTAAATCCGGCTATAGTTCATTATCGAACCTTACGTTCTAATTTTTTATCTTTCTATCCTCCGCAGGTGAAATGATTACAAATGAGTCTTAGAACCAAACTCAAAACGCAGAACAAATCAAATAACTATTTTAATATTAACCAGTAAGGAAAGTAGTAAAGTCGGACTGGGCCGACTATATGATACCCTTCACCACTTTGAGTATATTGTGCATATGTATCCTAACAATTGCATACCTATGTTCCCTCTTTCTCCAACCTATCCTAACTTTAATTTCATTCGATCAGATTTAGAGCAGCTTGCGTAACATGGGGAAAATTTATGGAAAACGATTTATAGCAAAATTGATACACGCTATTCGGTACGCCGCGTTGTTAAAAATATAATCTATATGTGGGAGCTATATCTAAAACTGAACCAAAATCCACGATATTTAACACACATCGTTTTAGACTTTATTCAGTACGCTGTGCCAAATTTCGTGCAAATTGAAGGATATATAGGGACGTTGGTGCATCATTTACATAAAATCGGACGAACACATATATGGGAGCTAAATCGAAATCTCGACCGATTTTCCCGAAACTCACCACTCATCATTCTAGACTCAATTTAGTACACTAAGCCAAATTTTGTGCAAATCGAAGCATATAAAGGGACTTTTGTGCACTATTTATCTAAAATCGGTGAAAATATATATGGGATCTATATCTAAATCTGAACCGATTTTCAGATAATTCTAAACTTAATCCATTACGCTATGCCAAATTTCGGGCAAATCGAAGTATATATAGAGACTTTGGTACACCATTTACCTTAAATAGGACGAAAATATATATGGGAGCTATATCCAAATCTGAACCGATTTTCACGAAACTTTGCACACATCATTCTTGGCTTAATTGGGTATGCTGTGCCAAATTTCGTGCAAATCGGATTATAAATGCGACCTGTACTTTGTTTACAATTTAACATCGACAGACAGACGGACGGACGGACATGCATAAATCGACTCAGAAAGTGATTCTATGCATATTCTCAAAAGGAATCATGTGTCTATCTCGTTCCTTTTGCCTGTTACAAACATATGCACAAAGACATAATACCCTGTACCACAGAGTGGTGAAGGAAATAAAAAGGGGGTTATATGAGGACTACCCCAAAAAGGGGTCGAAAATAAATCATTTTTGGTAGGGAGATTTGTTACCATATACGACTGCAAAATACCAAATTGCAGCAAATTCGGTTGAAAAACGCGCTAATGAACCCCAAAATACCGAAAAGTGGGTGTATCCATATATGGGGGTTATCCGAAAAAATGGACCTATATTCATAATTTTTTGTGGAGAGATTTGGAACCAATGTACCAAATTTCAGCGTATTCGGTTGAAAAACGCGCTCAAGAACCCCAAAATACCGATCAAAACCCTCAAAATACTGAAAATTAGGGGGTACCGTTCTATGGGGGCTACCAGAAAAAGTGGACCTATATTTATAATTTTTTGTGGATACATTTAGTACCCAATAAGAACTCAATGTATCAAATTTCAGCGTATTTGGTTGAAAAACGCGCCCAAGAACCCCAAAATAATGAAAATTGGGGGGTACGGTTATATGGGAGCTATGCCTAAACGTGGACCGATATATCTATCCATCTTCGAACATGACCTGCCTACTGACAAAAGACAACCATATGCAAAATTTCAGTACCATATCTGAATTCCTTCGGAAGATAGCGTGATTACAACAGACGGACGGACATGGCTAGATCGTCTTAGAATTTTACCCTGATCCAGGTCGGAAATTAATATTTCGATGAGTTACAAATGGAATGACAAAATTAATATACCCTCCATACTATGGTGGAGGGTATAAAAATGGGCATAGATTTTTTAAAAATATTTTTTTCAAGGTCTACCTAAAGGCAAAGATTCATAAAAATATTTTAAAACATAATTTTCATAGTCTATCCCTAGGCGGTTATTTTTTAAAAAAATGTTTTTATGGCCTATCCTTCGAAGGGAATTTTTAAAAAGATATTTTTTCGTATCTATACCCATGCGATTATATTTTAAAACTATTTTTAGGGCCTCGACATAGGAGTTTAAATGCAAAAATATATATATATATATATTTTTATATGGTCCAACAATTCCGAACATTTCTTAGATTCAAAATGGCCCTTGTTACTACGAAAAAAATATATAAAACAATTCCTTTTAATATTTATTTTTATTATAAAAGCTTTATGGAAACTTATGACAATTGTCCAATGGGCAATGTTTCGTAGTGATTTCTAAGCCTGCTAGAAAAAAGAAAATGCCATTTTATGATATTCGGAATCATATAAAATACAAAGGAAGAAGCATAAGACTATACAAGGAAAGATATAATAGCATACTTATAGGAGGCTTGTTATTTTCCTCTGCTTGTAGTGTATTGTCCTGTTTCGAAGATAAATAATCATTTAGTTTAGTTTGTTGGTTTTGTGCCATACACCGATTTTTGTGAGTCGCTTCGATGCCGCCCCCCACCCCCCCCCCCAATGGACTAATGAAAAAGAAATAAAAGTGTCGAGTGCATTATTGCCTAGCTTTTTTCTGTGGAACTCACACTATCACACATAGCACTCATATATTGGAATTTTTTTGGTCACTAGCTTTGAATGTTGTTGGGAAATAATTGTAACTGTATATTTATTAGTGAGTAACGTAGGGCGTCTAAAAAAACTTCCTCTTCTATGGCTAGACTCAGAAAAAATGTTTTTAAAAAAAAATATCCGAGAAAAATATTCTTAAAAAATCCACGTCTAATTGTAGACCTTAGAAAAATATTTTTAAACCAGTAAGGAAAGTAGTAAAAACGGACTGGGCCGACTATATGATATCCTTCACCACTTTGGGTATATTCTACATATGACTCCTAACAGACTTCGCCTTTTCGAAAAACATTCACATGAAATTGAAAAAACCTGAATATGTGATCTCTCTGGAACCTATGCTATTTCCTGTTAATCGGATAAACATTAGCAGCTTGGTGCATTATTTATGTAAAATCCGACGAATATATATATATATATATATACGCATATGTGGAAGCTATATCGAAATATGAACCGATTTTCCTGAAACTTACCACACATCATTCTAGACTCAATTCAGTGCCATATATACTAAATTTCGTGCAAATCGAAAGATATATAGGGACTTTGGTGCACCATTTACAAAAAATAGGACGAACATATATATGGGAGCTGTATCGAAATCTGGACCGATTTTCAGAGAACTTAACACACATCATTCAAGACCTAATTCATTGTGCTATGCCAAATTTCGTGCACATCGAAAGATATATAGGGACCTTGGTGCACCATTTACGTAAAATCGGACGAAAATATATACGGGAGCTATATCTAAATCTGGACCGATTTTTAGGAAACTTAACACACATCATTATAGACCTAATTCAATGCGCTATGCCAAATTTTATGTAAATCGAAAGATATATAGGAACTTTGGTGCACCATTTACATAAAATCAGACGAAAATATATATGGGAGCTATATCTAAATCTGAACCGATTTTCACGAAACTTAGCACATATCATTCTAGACCGAATAAATAACGCTGTGCCAAATTTCGTGCAAATCAAAAGATATATAGGGACTTTGGTGCACCATTTACATTAAATCGGACGAAAATATATATGGGAGCTATATCTAAATCTGAACCGATTTTTACGAAACATAACACACATCAGTCTAGACTTAGTTCAGTACGCTATACCAAAATTCGTGCAAATCGAAGGTATATAGATACTTCTGTGCACCATTGGCCTTAAATCGAACGAAAATATATATGGGAGCTATATCTAAATCTGAAACTTTTTTTCCCAATTTCAATAGAGTTCGTCCTTGGGCCAAATAAATGAGCTGTACCAAATTTCATCGAATTCGATTCGAAAATGCGACCAGTAATTTATTTACAATTTAAAAATCCACGCCAATAGGAGCATTGTGGTCGGACGGGGCAGACCATGCGATACCCTACACAACTACCACGGAACGCTAACTTTCTGCGGATTTTTATTCCGAGCCTAGACAATATTTCGTGATAGTTGCAACCTCTTGCCCAATTAGAGGTCAACAGCACCATTTCCTTACACTTACATATTTTCCGAATATTACTGATATTCACTACAGTTCTTCTAATTTTTATCAAAACAGGCATGCTTGTTCCTTGGCCCGCTCTCCTACTCCATGTAGAATTTCGCGATGTTTGGGTCATAATTACGGCCTCTGCAAGCTACCAGGAAAACTGACAAAAATTAAGTATTTGGTCCATTTCATGCCCTAAATATTAAACAATAGGGCTCTTCATTGGTTCATCATTATACATGCAATATTTCGTGAAGATTGGTCCATAACTATGGCCTGTATCGTGTTTACAAATTATAATGGAAAGACGGACGGACACACATGTCTAGATCAACTCAGCTAGTCGAGATATGACGATCGGTATACTTGACAACATAGTTGTGTTGGGTATAAATATCCACGCCTATAAATATATCATTAAAAAAGTATTTTTAAAAAATCCACGCCTATATATGGATCATATTTAAAAAAAATCCGTATGATAAAATATTTTTAAAAAATCCTCGCCTATAAGGAGGTACTGGAAACTATTTTTAAAAATCCACGCCTATAAATATACCCTAGGTAAATATTTTTAAAAAATCCTCGCCTATAAATATACCCTAGAAAAATATTTTTAAAAATCCACGCCTATAAATATACCCTAGAAAAATATTTTTAAAAATCCACGCCTATAAATATACCCTAGAAAAATATTTTTAAAAATCCACGCCTATAAATATACCCTAGAAAAATATTTTTAAAAAATCCACGCCTTGTGTAGGTCCTTAGGAAAATATTTTTAAAAAATCCACGCCTATAAATATACCCTAGAAAAATATTTTTTAAAAAATCCACGCCTATAAATATACCCTAGAAAAATATTTTTAAAAAATCCACGCCTTTAAATATACCCTAGAAAAATATTTTTAAAAAATCCTCGCTTTATGGTAGGTTCAGAAAAATATTTTTAAAAAATCCACGCCTATAAATATACACTAGAAAATATTTTTAAAAAATCCACGCCTATAAATATACCCTAGAAAAATATTTTTTAAAAAATCCACGCCTATAAATATACCCTAGAAAAATATTTTTAAAAAATCCACGCCTTGTGTAGGTCCTTAGGAAAATATTTTTAAAAAATCCACGCCTATAAATATACCCTAGAAAAATATTTTTTAAAAAATCCACGCCTATAAATATACCCTAGAAAAATATTTTTAAAAAATCCACGCCTATAAATATACCATAGGAAAATATTTTTAAAAAATCCACGCCTATAAATATACCCTAGAAAAATATTTTTTAAAAAATCAACGCCTATAAATATAATCTAAAAAATAACGTAGAAAATTCCACGCCTATAAATATACCCTAAACATTGATTTTAAAAAATCCACGCCTATAAATATACCCTAGAAAAATATTTTTAAAAAATCCACGCCTATAAATATACACTAGAAAATATTTTTAAAAAATCCACGCCTATAAATATACCCTAGAAAAATATTTTTAAATAATCCACGTCTAATTATAATTATATAATTATAGGCCACAAAATTTTTTTCTTTTAATCAATGTTACCACCCTAATATCCCGAAATATGTGACCATAGTGCAAGTCCACACACGCAGAATTTCCGAGCCTATAAAAAATCATAAAACGTGATGGCCAAAATCTAAGATCTCTCACACCTCCCCCCTCCCCCTCCAACTCTTCGATTTATTTTTTTCCCCAACAACAGGCGACAATTTTCCAAAAGTAGAATCTATTGCATACTTTGTGGCGTAGATTTTCGTGTAAAACATGTTTGGCTCGAATGTGCCATCACAAATTGTACACAAAAATTGTTGGTCACTTTCTGTGCTATGTCGAAGCGGGAGTGGGAGGGAAGGAGTGACTTGGAGTCATGAGAGCGTATGTGTGTGTGTTTTTTCCGGTATATTGTTCTATTATTTTGCACTTACTATAACATTGTCATAAAAATATATTTTGTTCCCCCTTTAAGGATTTTTATTGATACTAGTAGTTGGCAGACACAAACACACACACTCACACAGACACACACACACATTTATCCTCAGACAATAATGTTGACCATGAACACCATAAAAATAAACTTTCCTTTTCTCCTTGTCTTGGGCCATTGTCTGATGATTTTAGTGTGTGTGTATTTTTTTCTTCTCCTGCCAAAGGACATTTAACAGTTCCAGCTGTTGGCAGTTTTATGATTGTTTGTGTACGTTTCCATGTTCCTGTGCCTTATTATTTTTATTGTCCTTTACGTGGTAGATCGGGCTTATTGCAAAAATTATGAAGAGAATGGAGGGGGGTGGCAAAAGGCTTTCATCGCCTTTCAATTTCCCCCCATTCGGAAAAAAACCCGATGGATACTACTACTTAACCATATATTATTTAATTTTTATAACCTCCACTCCCCCTCTCCCATGCCATCATCCGAAGAAGTATGGACAACACTTGTTCTGGCCGGAAAAAAAATCACTGCCATTTTTGTGGCGGGGGGTTTTTTTGCAAGCCTCTTATGATTAGAACTGTCAAAAAGCAATAATCATCAATTTTGATTTCCGGCAAATTTTCTTGAGATGCCCAAAGTATTATTAACCATATAATGTAGTTTTTGTTGTTGTTGCGGATTTTTTTTCTGCTCGTTGGCAATAAAATAGTATTATGGTGTGTGGGTGTGTGTGCGCGGAAAAGAGTGTTCGAAGGATATCAGTCATAAATTTGATTTCAATTTGATTGGAATTTATGATGGGGGGTCCATAAAATCGGCAGTTTCGTTATTATGGGTATGATTAATGAGTCAGTAAAGAGCAGGGAAATTTGTTGTTGTTGTTTTCAAATCGTCTGCCCGAGGAACAGATCCTAAATGGCATGATATGATATTCACGACCATGGCTAGACCCTAAAAAATTAATTTAAAAAATCCACGTCTATGACTAGACCCTACAAAATATTCAAAAAATCCACGCCCATGCTAAGACCTAAAAATTAATATTAAAAACTCCACCCTTAATTTTATACCCGAAAAAATATTTTAAAAAAATTCAAATTCAAAAATAATTGAAAAAAATCTTTGCCTATTTTTTACTTTCTAACATTCTCTACAGTTTAAATCTTTGAAACCAGCTGCATTATTTCTCAGTGCTTAATGGCATCACTTCTTTTTTATTGATTATGCCTTTATCCCCATCATATTTTCAAAATATGCAATTTTTAATTTTTATTTCACCATTTTCCTTTGATTAATTTCAGGCAATATTTTTTTTGCGGCATTTATTTGGCTTCAATCCAAGAATGAAAATTAATTCATTTTATTTTCAATCACATTATTGCCTAATACTCTATAATAATTCACACCCTTGAATGAAATTAAAATTCGGAAAAGAACGGACGGCTGCTCAATTGATTTGGTTTCGGTTTTGTAGGAGGAGTGCCCTGCCAGCCAGCCATTCATCGAAGGCAGCCTGGGTGCTGGCTGATGTTTTTTTTTTTTGCTGCTCTCCCTGTTTACGACCATGCTGATCACCTTTGTTTGTTAATAAATTATTTTGCATTTATGTTAATGAGACAATTTTTGTTCATGCAAAAACATAAATCTACAAATGTCAACCGATGTTGAGTGGGGGTAGGAGGAGGGGGAGATGAGGGGCAATTTGATTTTCCTACCAAAGGAAGTCTTGGTGAATTTTTGCATCACACGAAAGTAAAAGGCGTAGGTGCATGATGATGACGATGACGATGCGTCCCATATGCAAAGAGGAGAAACAGTTGTGGTGGCGTCTCCATCCTCACCACTTTGTCTGGGCAACATCAGCGAAATCGAATAACACCAACAACAACATCAAAAAAATGAATTAGCATGTGTGGATACATGACACATGTTGTCGTAGGTAATGAAGTTATAATTAAAATTCAATTTTTTATTAAATGATCGGCGGGAGTCTATAAACGGATTCGAGAAGGCGAAGAAGAACAAGACACCTCCATTGGGCAATTATGATTTATGTTCGCCGATTCTTAGGCTAGGAGCCAAAAAATTGGCAGTCTTTTTATATTTTTTTGCGGATTTGAATTAAAAAAAAATTAAAAAAAGCAAAACATGAATCGTCCATCAATAGAAATGTATTTTTTAGGCGTGGATTTTTTTAAAATTATTTTTTAGGGTCTTTTTTAAATTATGTTTAGGGATCTACACTTAGGCGTGGATTTTTTTTAATTATTTTTTTAGGAGTCTACAAGTAGGCGTGGATTTTTTAAATTATTTTTTATGAGTCTACTGGATTTCTTTTAAATTAATTTTATAGGGTCTACTATATTTTTTAAAATTAATAAGTGGATATTTTTATACCCTTCACCACACTGTGGCACAGGGTATTATGTCATTGTGCATATGTTTGTAACAGGCAAAAAGAAACGAGATAGACACATGGTTCCTTTTGAGAATATGCATAGAATCACGTTCTGAGTCGATTTATGTATGTCCGTCCGTCCGTTCGTATGTCTGTCTGTCTGTCCATGTAAAATTGTAAACAAAGTACAGGTCGCATTTATAATCAGAATTGGATGAAATATGACACAGTTCATTTATTTGGCACAAGGACGAACCCTATTGAAATTGGGAAATGTAGATTAGGTCCCGTATATAGTTCCGTCCGATTTAAGGTAAATGGGGCACCAACGAATTGCATGAAATTTAGCATAGCGTTCTGAATTAGGTCCAGAATGATGTGTGCTAAGTTTCGTGAAAATCGGTTCAGATTTAGATATAGCTCCCATATATATTTTCGTCCGATTTAATGTAAATGGTGCACCAAAGTCCTTATATATCTTTGGATTTGCACGAAATTTTGCATAGTGTACCGATTTGAGGCTAGAATGAGGTGTATCAAGTTCCTAGAAAATCGGGTAAAATTTAGATATAGCTCCCATATATATTTTCGGCCGATTTGAGGTAAATGGGGCACCAAAGTTCCTACATATCTTTTGATTTGCTCGAAATTTGGCATAGGGTACTGCATTAGGTCGAGAATGATATGTGCTAAGTTTCGAGAAAATCGGTTCAGATGTAGATATAGCTCCCATATATAGTTTCGCCCGATTTAAGGTAAATGGGGCATCTAAGTCCCTGAAAATCATTCGAATTTTGGCACAGCGTTCTGAATTAAGTCTAGAATGACGTGTGCCAAGTTTTGTGGAAATCGGTTCAGATTTAGATATAGGTCCCATACATAGTTTTGTCCGATTTTATGTAAATGGTGCAGCAAAGTCCCTATATATCTTTCGATATGCGGGAAATTTTGCACGCTGTAATCAATTGAGTCTAGAATGTCGTGTGCCAAATTTCAAAAAAAAAAAAAACGGGTCAGATTTAGATATAGCTCCCATATATATTTTCGTCCGATTTAAGGTAAATGGTGTACCAAAGCCCCTATATACCCTTCGATTTGCACGAAATTTGGCACAGCGTGCTGTATTGGGTGTAGAATGATGTGTGTTAAGTTTCGTGAAAATCGGTTAAGATCTAGATATAGCTCCCATATATATTTTGGTCCGATTTAGTGTAAAAGGTGGACAAAAGTCTCTATATATCTTCCGATTTGCACGAAATTTGGCACAGCGTAATGAATTAGGCCTAGAATAATGTGTGTTAATTTTCATGAAAATCGATTCAGATTTAGATATAACTCCCATATATATTTTCGTCCGATTTAATGTAAATGGTGTACCAAAGTCCTGATACAGCCTTCGATGTGCCTAGAACGATGTGTGTAAAATTTTTTGAAAATCGGTTCAGATTTTCAAGATTTCGTACCGATTTTAAGAACAAAAACAAAACGTGCATAGATTAGTCTAACCTAACCTTTGACAAGTTTCGTAGAAATCCGTTCATATTTGGATATAGCTTGCATATATATTTTCATCCAATTTTAAGTAAATGTTGCAAAAAACTCTTCACGTTTTTTCAGAATAGAATGACGTAATTGCGTGTATAAATGCAGATGTAGCCCATATATTTCCTACCAACTTAATTGAATTCCATATATTTAACTGGTGTCCGATTCATATTTGCTTTAAATCGATTTACATAATTTTGACCCATTGTAACAAACGAATTCGATTCACATTTACACAGTGAAGGGTATCATATAGTCAGCCCCGTCCGATTTTACTACTTTCCTTACAGGTTTAAAAATATTTTTTGAAGACTATCCTTAGGTGGAAAATTTTTTAAAAATATTTTCTTAAAATCCCTTTCTCAACAGAAATAACAAATATCCCCCAAAAGTATACACCAATATCATCATAAATTTCCCTTTCATTAAAAAACCTCTAAATTAAATACGTGCCTATAAATTTTGAACTGTTTTCGCAACAATTCCGCCTGTTGCTAATCGTACAGACACACAGGCCCTCTGCTGAAGTACCTAAAATTATGCTATGATGAAATAAACCAAAAATTACCACCCAAAAATATGTTCAACTTCAACTCTACTTAAACATGCACGCACATTTACATTCTCATTTAAAACCACACACGTACACACACACACACACAACAAATGCACTTTATTTTGAGTATTATCGAAAAACTTTGGCCAAAATCATTGGAATTCACGATACGTGTATGTTTGTGTGTGTGTGTGACTGTGTAGACCAACCAATGCTTAGGCAAATAGACACGTCCTCGAAGTTCCGCCATTTGAAATCACATTCACAACATAATTGTATCGAGTGGATGGCTCTATTAAAAGTATTCAGTTTTTAAGTGTTTATGAGCGAAAGTAAAGTGAAGTGAATGTGCGGGAACAATCACATGGAATCATTATAGGATATATACACGTATTGGTATGTGTGTACATGTGTGTTAAAGGGTGTCTGTGTGTGTGTGTGTGTGTGGGAGTTTGTAGATTTTATTGATGTTTTTATGTTTGGAATGCCATCATTTGAAGTGTTTACCTTTTCAGTTTTTGGAGTGTGTTGTTGTATTACAAATGTAGTGGTGGTAACAACAACAAAAAGATACTAAATGGGCAATATACATCATTACTATTTTTATTTGTTATTGTATGGGTGTGTTTGTGTGTAAAACTATTAAACTTTTCCAATTGCTAGCAAACATAATGAGCTGAGGCCTAAGGCCAGATACATCAAATTGCCGTAAAAAGTTCAAAATTTAAATTATAAAATTTTGTGAGCATATATTTGGGGGTGCTGGATGGGTTTATTAAACGAATAATGGGGGATAAGAACTTTTTCGACAGAAAATATCATAAATTAATTTTAGAAAATTCACGCCTAATTGTATACTCCTAAAAATAATTTAGAAAAACCCCACGCCTAAATTTAGACCCCAAAAAAATAATTTTAAAAAATCCGCGCATACATGTAGACCCTTGTGGCAGCCAAGGTTCGCACCCGTCTTAATACAGCAGCAAAGGTGCGATCTATCACAATATGGAAACTCGACGTCGAAAAGCTGCAAACACAACAGGACGAAAGCACTTATTGTCCCGATAAAAGTATAGAAGCACAATAGCAAAGAATTGTCCGGGAGAAAAAGAGAGAGGAGAAACGTGTTTTCAGAAAAAAAGAATAGCGAACAAGAAAAACGTGAGCGTGAAAAAATCGAGCTGTACAGGTGTTAGAATGAAGTCCGGAAATTTTACCAACGAGTAAAACACCTAACCGAAGCCTTTGGTGCAGGCACATAGAGATGAAGAAGGAAACCTGGTGACAGATACAGACAGCGTGTTGAGAATCTGGAAGGAGCATTTTGAAAAGCTTCTGGTATCAAATAGTGGCAGTGAAGAAGATACCCCAGAACCAATAAGAGATGATGGTATAGAGTGTATACCACCTAGCCAAGATGAGGTCAGAATAGCAACCAATCGGCTGAAGAATAATAAAGCAGTAGGTGCCGATGGGTTACCAGCCGAACTATTCAAAACTGGTGGCCAGATGCTGGTCAGGAGCATCCACCACTGAATTTGGCTAGAAAAATGCCTGCCCAATGATTGGAACCTCAGCATCCTGTGTCCCGTGCACAAAAAGGGGACAAGACGATATGTGCCAACTATAGAGGGATAAGTCTCCTTCCCATCGCATATAAGATGTGCTGTGTGAACGACTGAAGCCAATGGTGAATAACATCATTGGACCATACCAATGCCGCTTCAGACCTGGCAAATCCACCATTGACCAGATTTTCACTGTGTAGATGACAGTTTGTCGTGTGATCTTTTTAACATCCTGCTGGAAAAGGTCATATGAGAGGCAAATGTAAACAGAAATGGCACTCTCTACACCAAATGGGTCGGACATTGCGAGCGGTAACATCCACATTTGAACAAATTGAGAAGGAGTTTGCCAAAGTGGGTCTAGCAGTAAACGGCGAAAAGATCAAACTGATGGTATCAACGCGCATGACGTCCAGTATACTCGGACCAACTGTGGATCTTGAGAACTACAGCTTCAAGGTAGTAAAAGATTTTATATACCTTGGTACCGCCATAAATAGAAGGATTGTGATGGCCAACCGATGCTACTATGGTCTAAGTAAGCAGTTTAGAGACAAGGCCACCTCCCGCCAGGCCAAACTCACTCTTTACAAGACGCCGATACTACCCGTGCTATTATATGGATCTGAAGCATGGGTACTTGCGCGAGTGTTTCAAAGAAAAATTCTCCGAAAAATCTATGGACCGATCTGCGTCGACGGTGAATATCGGCGTCGAATGAACCTTAAGCTTTACAATTTATACGCGGACATCGACATAGTCAGTCGTATTGAGCTGCACCGATTACGGTGGCTAGGCCATGTTGTGTGATTGAAGGGGAAGGCCACGAATTAGAAGGAAAGACCAAGTAGAAAACAACATCTTGGAACGTGGTCTTCCAAATTGGTGGATTTGCGCAGAAGACCAGAAGCTCGGCTTATGGAACAACCGTTCTGTAACAAGCCAGCTAAGTAAGTAAGTAAATGTAGACCCCGAAAAGTATTGTTATCAAATCCAGGTTATGCTTTTAAAAATATTTTTAAAATCCCTAAGGATAGTCTCCAAAAAGGCGTGGATTTTAAAAAATATTTTTAAAAGCACAACTTTAGGCGAAGATTTTTTAAAAATATTTTTAAGGCATAGGCGTAGATTTTTTAAAAGTATAATCTTAGGGGAAGATTTTTTACACATATTTTTTTTCAGGTCCTATGAATAGACGTGGATTTATTTTTTCAGGGCCTATGAATAAATGTGGATTTTTTATACATATTTTCTCCAGGCCTATAAATAAACAAGACTTAATCCACAGTAACGTAAATGGTTTACATAAAAAATTATATTTACATATTTCCTCCCACCATATGCTAAATTATTTATTGCCCATTTTAAGACTTTTCAATATTAACACCATCAATAACTTTTAAAATAACAACAACAACAAAAACAATTCATACCCCGAATTGATATGGTAATTTGAATTTCCCTCACATCCTTGGCTATCAGTTAAGGATATGAATCTGGATGGCTGACTGAGATGTCTGTCTGCCCGACTATTTGAATCAGTTAGTCAGTCAGTCATGACATCATATTTTCACTTTATGGCATTTTCCATTTCCCTTTTGTTCACACATGGTTTGGCAAAGAGCAAGTAAAGAGTTTAACACCCAATGAAGACAAGACAAGAAATCAAACAACACCCCCACCCGGCGACATCATCACCACCGCCACAGTTATGAATATCCTTCTCACAGAAAAATAACCAAACAAAGAAAATAGATATTGAATATTAAAAAAACGACAGGAAATATTGTTTAAACGCGTGTCGAATTTGAATATTCAGTTCGTTTCGGATTTTATTTTATTTTTTCTACAACCCAACAAGGACATCAATATGAAACTATTAGCATTTCCAATAAAAAATATGAGCACAGAAGAAAAAAACAACAAACGGAAAGATGAAGTTAAAGGCAACAAGGATTCGGATGGTGTGTGTGTGAGTGTCTTAACGGAAGCCACCACCATATTTTATATTTCCTTTATTTTTTTTTTTGCCGGAATGAATGAAAAGCTTTCACAATTGGAAAATTCTTTCAATATTCCGGCTATAGATTTCACAATTTTTTCTTTTTATCGGTGGCATGTGAGTGAATGTGTGTGTGCGTGTGTTTGGGAAAGGGAGGAGGATGGAGGAGGAGTGTGTGTGCGTTTAAAAGGGAAGTGTTGAAGATTTGGTTTTTGTGGCTGCTATTCCAAAACTCAAAGGCATTTGCATATGGCGTCATGGTTATAATTTCTTCATATTTCGTTTTTTTTTTTGCTATTCGAAAGACACTCTCGTATTGATGGCGTCGTCGTTTGGTTCAAACTGCGAAACGAAACATATTTGAAATCCTCGACAATTTCCAAATGTCAAATTTTATGATATTTTAAGATTCTCTGAATGAAATTTATGACCTTTATTGCGGGGATGGGGAGATAGGCAGGACGAAATTTGGAGTTTTGTTTCATGGACTCATGATGGTAAGATTTGGAAAATCATGACATATACTAGGGAAAAATCATTGGAATTCATATAAAGTACATGAAAGGCTATAAAACGTACACAATAACAATTTATATTGAAAATATATTAACAATGAAATATTTAATTATGGAGGAAAGAATTTGTATTAATTAAAGAATATAAATTATAGAAAAATATTTAAAAAATATATCAAAAAACACACGCCTAAGGATAGGCTCAACAAACTATTTAAAAACAAGTGAAAAAAGTGTTAAGTTCGACCGGGCCGAACTTTGGATACCCCCCACCATAGGCATACTGACAGATACTTGCAATGAAAATATAGAGAACATACCAAAAAGTGGGCATATACCGATAATTCTACATATTTCAGCAATTTTTAATGGGGATTTTTCCTACAATCTGTAAGCTCCAAAACGTGGACTGATACTGATAACGCAAGGAAGAGTATAAAATCCTCAAACTACTGTAATATAGATTACAAAGTTATATAAGGCTATGCCTAAAGGGGGCCAATATTGATAACATAGTGTAAGAAGTAGCAAATATTTGGGGATATCATTATATGAGGGCGATTGGGTTCAAAATTGGCATATACCGGTCATTAATTACCGGTATATGTCAATTTTGAACCCAATATTTTAATTTGTTATCTCAATTCCTTTTTTTCAGGAGGTATCACTATATGGAGGAGATGCCTAAATGTCTGCCGATATATATCATAATTGTCAGGTTTGATTTTTTTATCACGATGTTTTTAGAAGGCGGAATGGTTACAACAGATGGCTAAATCGTCTTTTTAGGGTAAAAATTTACTATTCCCAGTAACGTTTACCCCCCATATTATGGCAGAATAATGAATGGGGACACAACCCCAAAACACGGAAAAAATCAGATAACTATTTTAATATAAACCAGTAAGGAAAGTAGTAAAGTCGGACTGGGTCGACTATATGATACCCTTTACCACTTTGGGTATATTTTAAATATGTATCCTTACAATTGCATGTCAATGTTCCCTAGAAGAAACACACTCATGTCTTTCTGCAACCTGTGGAAAATTTAATTTCATTCGGACAGATTTATAGTCGTCCGCGTACCATGGGACACATTTATGGAAAACGATTTATAGCAGAATTGATACACGATATTCGGTACGTCGCACTGTTAAAAATTTAATTTCAATCAGACACCCGATCAAAATACATATCGAAGCTATGGCTACATCTGCACCAATTTCAGCAAAACGCAATAACGTCATTCAAGGGCCCCCTCTGGCTACGTCGTTGGGAAGGAGCTATATCTAAATCTGAAGCGACTTTCACAAATCTTAACACTCATCGTTCTACACTTTATTCAGTACGTTATGCCAAATTTCGTGCAAATCGAAGGATATACAGGGACATTGGTGCAATATTTGCCTAAAATCGGACGAAAAACTATATATGGGATATATATCCAAATCTGAACCGATTTTCACGAAATTTAACACACATAGTTCTAGACTTAATTCAGTACGCTGTGCTAAATTTCGTGCAAATCGAAAGATATATAGAGGCTTTGGTGCACCATTTACCTTAAATCGTATATAAAATCGGACGAAAATATATATGGGAGCTATATCTAAATCTGAACCGATTTTCTCGAAACTTGGCACACATCGTTGTAGACCTAATTCAATACTCTATGCCAAATTTCGTGCAAAGCGAAAGATATATAGAGACTTTGGTGCACCAATTACCGTAAATCGTACGAACAAATATATGGGAGCTATAAATCTAAATCTAAACCGATTTTCTTGAATTTCAGTAGGGTTTGTCCTTGGGCCAAATAAGTGACTTGTGCCAAATTTCATCCAGTTTGGATCATAAATGCGACCTGTACTTTGTTTACAATTTAACATCTACAAACGAACAGACGGACATGCATAAATCGGCTCAGAAAGTGATTCTATGCATATTCTCAAAAGGAACCATGTGTCTATCGCGTTTCCTTTTGCCTGCTACAAATATATGCACAAAAACATAATATTTTAATATTGAAGGGTATCATATAGTCGGCCCAGTCCGATTTTACTACTTTCCTTACTGGTTTTGCTATAGACTATCCTTAGGCGTGAATTTTTATAATATATTTTTTATTGCCTATCCCTAGGCGTGGATTTTTTAAAATAGTTTTCTATTGTCTATCTGTAGGCTTGATTTTTGTAATATATTTTTCTATTGCCTATCTCTAGGCGGGAATTTTTGAAAATATTTTTCTATTGCCTATATCTAGGCGTAAATTTAAAAGTGTTTTCGTAGGGAGATTTGTTACCATATACGACTACAAAATACCAAATTGCAGCGAATTCGGTTGAAGAACGCGCTCAAGAACACCAAAATACCCGAAATTGGGGGTACCCTTATATGGGGGCTATACGAAAAAATGGACCTATATTTATATTTATATTATTATTATTATTTTTGTGGAAAGATTTGGTACCTATTATGAACTCAAAATACTAAATTACAGCCAATTCGGTGGAAAAATACGACCAAAACCCCCAAAATACTGAAAATTAGGAGGTACCTTTATATGGAGGCTACCAGAAAAAGTGGACCTATATTTATAATCTTTTGTGGAGACATTTAGTACCCAGCAAGAACACAATGTACCAAATTTTAGCATATTCTGTTGAAAAACGCGCTCAAGAACCCCAAAAATTCCGAAAATTGGGAGGACCGATATATCCATCCATTTTCGAACTTGACCTGCCTGCAGACAAAAGACAAACCTATGCTAAATTTCAGCACCCTATCTCAATTCCTTCAGAAGATAGCGTGATTACAACAGACGACAGACGGACTGACATGGCTAGATCGTCTTAGAATTTTACCCTGATCAAGAATATATATACTTTATAGGGTCGGAAATGAATATTTCGATGAGTTACAAACGGAATGACAAAATTAATATACACTAGATGCTATGGTGGTGGGTATAAAAAACCAAACCTAAGGATAGGCTAAAGAAACTATTTTTAAAAAATCCACGCCTAAAGATAGACTAAAGAAAAGTATTTGAAAAAATCCACGCCTAAAGATAGGCCTTGAAAAGTATTTGAAAAAAAATCCACGCCTAAAGATAGGCTAAAGAAACAATTTGTAAAAAAATCTACGCCTGAAGATAGGCTAAAGAAACTATTTTTAAAAAATCCACGCCTAAAGATAGGCTAACAATTTTTTTAAAATAAACCACGCCTAAAGATAGGCTAAAATTTTCTTTTAAATAAACCACGCCTAAAGATAGGCTAAAGAAACTATTTTTAAAAAATCCACGCCTAAAGATAGGCTAAAGAAACTATTTTTAAAAAATCCACGCCTAAAGATAGGCTAAAGAAACTATTTTTAAAAAATCCACGCCTAAAGATAGGCTAAAGAAACAATTTTTAAAAAATCCACGCATAAGAGATAGTCTAATGAAACTAAAGAAATAGAAATGTCATTTTTAATAATCTACACCTATGAATAGGCTCTAATTTTAGACCCTGAAGAATATATTTAAAAAACAACGCTTTATTGTAGACCCTGAAAAATATATTTAAGAAATCGTCTTCTAATTGTAGACCGTGAAAAATATTTAAAAACAAATCCACGCATAATTGTAGACCATGGCAAATATATTTAGAAAATCCACGCCAAATTGTAGACTCTAAAAAATATAATTAAAAATCCACGCCTAATTGTAGACATTGAAAATGTGTTTAAAAAATCCACACCTAATTGTGGACCATAGAAAAAAAGTTATTTTTAAAAAATCCACGCCTTATTGCAGACCCTATGAAAATATTTTTAGAAACTACGCCAGTAATGATTTTTTTCTTATATTATCTTTTTTTCAATGCAATGCCTTGCCAAATATCCGCTTTAAGGACCATGGCCAAAGATATTACTCTGCCTTAGTTATTTTCATATTTACTTTATTCTACAAATTTATTACCACTACATTATCGAATTGTTTTGTAATTACAGACACCACTCAATGCCCAATGCCATACATAAATGGCCAAACACCTAAAAGTAGACACCAGTGTTGGGCCATAAATGACTAATTATAGGCAATAGAGATAAATAGAAATAAAAATATAAAACTTTTAGACTTTATCATGGCGACTAATGACCAAATATATATCAGAACTATAAATTATCTTTAACGGAAGCAGGACAAACAACAACAAAATTAAGCCATTAAAAGATTTTCCAAAACAAAAAGTTGGATTTTTCTACCCCAAAATAAAGGAGACGAAAATTTTGATTTTAAGTCTAAGCCAAAACCAAAATCCGAAATTTATATTACATAAATTCAAACATAATTGCTGTAGCATATTTTCAGGAGGCCTTTGGCAGAGTTGGTTTTTTTTTTGTTCCGATGCCGGAAGAACTTTGAAGTTCGATTGGCGTCATTAAATGGCAAAAGATAAAAATCTATAAGTAATATGCCAGACATTACATAAACATTAACACCGTGGTGGAAGCAGCCAAAATAGCAACAACAACGACAACAACACCAACAACCACAAATAGTAAAAACACACACACCAAAGGTCATTAGGCTATTTGGCTGGCCACTTAGCCCCGGTGGATATGGAGAAGAACAAGAAAAAAACACAAACACCCAGCCAGAAAATATGCACATGTTATTATTGCTTAGCATGGATGTTGTGGATTGGGCAAAAGTAGAGCATAATTTTAGGAGGATTATCAAGAAAGCGTGGCTAATATATATTTATGATATAAAAGCATAATTATCATGCAGAAAATGGAATGGGGGAATGGGATAATAAAATACGAAATGTGAAGAAAATAAGCAGGAATATCTCTTCGAATTTGGTTGTTTTTTTTTCTGGACTCTATCAAATGTCATTAAATTGCTAATAACTAAAGCATACATTGTGGGGGTAATAATTATTGAAATTGGAATTAGATTTTATTTATGGATAATAATAATGTGACTAGGCATAAAATTCAAAAAACTAAAGAGAAATTAGAAGGGATATTGACTCTGGATTTTACAAGGAATCAAGGTTTAATTTTATGATCAAAGGACATAGAAGGGTTAATAATTAAAAAAATCAACTTCAATTTTTTTTTTCAATTTTCTGACCACAAAATATCCATCTCTCGACAATTTATTGACAGGCAAAAATAAAACTAATAACTGCATGTGTGTATGCCAAAAAAATAACAATAAATTACCCTGCAAGATAACAGAAAAAATGTTTTTTTTTTTGCTATAAAAACAGAGCATAACAAATATATAGAAATATACCGTCACTTTTTTATTCATTTCATTTCATTTTTTATAACATTTCAACATTTCGACAAATGGAGGAAGCCAAAATAAAATCATTTATCTACTTTTAGAAGGTTCAGCACCCTTTGCTGTCATAATTTTTGGATAGAGTTTTCTCTCAAGGATATCATACAAAATACTGTATGTGTCGATGTTAGCTCACAACGGAAGGATGCATTGAGAAAATTATGAGGCATGGAATATTTATTATTCAAATGTCAATAAAAAAATATTTGAAATACAAGGCTCAAGGAAATATATACATACAAAATCCAAGCCTATAGATAGGCAATAAAAACTCATTCAAAAAATCCAAGCCTTTAGATAGGCAATAAAAACTTATTTAAAAAATCCAAGCCTATAGATAGGCAATAAAAACTCATTTAAAAAATCCAAGCCTATAGATAGGCTATAAAAACTCATATAAAAAATCCACGTCAGGTGATATACAATAAAAAAAATATTTTAAAAATATATGCCTAGATGTAGGCAAAAAAATACTATTTTAAAAATCTACGCCTAGATATAGGCAATAAAAAACTATTTTAAAAAATCTACGCCTAGATATAGGCAATATAAAAATATTTTAAAAAATTTCCGCCTCGAGATAGGCAATAAAAAACTATTTTAAAAAATCCGCGCCTATGGATAGGCAATAAAAAAGATATTAAACAATCCAAGCCTAAGGATAGTCTATAGAAAAACCAGTAAGGAAAGTAGTAAAGTCGGACTGGGCCGACTATATAATAACCCTTCACCACTTTATGTATATTGTAAATATCCTATCCTAACAATTTCATGTCAATGTTCGCTCGAAGGAACATACACATGCCGTTCCGCAACCTATGCTAAATTTAATTTCAATCGGGCAGATTAAGAATCGTTTGCGTAAAAATGGGACAAATTTATGGAAATCGATTTATATCAAACTTGATGATACAGTAGATATCGGATATAAGAAACTCAAAAAAAGCCGGAGATTTATTTCTTATATGCGTTTTTTTCTTATATGGAATTATTGAATATAAGAAAGTATAAGCTCGGTTGTTTTGATAATCTTTCTTATATGCGATTTTCTCTTATTTGAGATGTGCTTATATCCGATATCTACTGTACACGCTACTCAGTATGCCGCACTGTTACAACTATGGTCTCAGTCAGACAGCCGTTCGAAATATATATGGCACGTTGTGCAAAATTTCGTGTCAATCCGACAATCATTAAGAGTTAGGTGAACCCCATTTACCTAAAATCGGACGAAAATATGTACGTGGGACTTATATCTAAATATGAACCGATATTCTCAAAACTTAACACACCTCATTCTAGACTCAATTCAGTACGCTGTGCCAAATTTGTTGGAAATCGCCAGATATATAGGGATTTTGGTACAACATTTACATTAAATCGGACGAAAATATATATGTGAGCTTCATCAAAATCTGAACCGATTTTCAGGTCCATCATCATTCAAGACATAAATTAGTACGTCATGCCAAATTTCGTGCAAATCGAACGATATATAGGGACTTCGGTGCACCATTTACAAAAAATCGGACGAAAATATATATGGGAGCTATATCTAAATCTGAACCGATTTTCATGAAACTTAGCACACATCATTCTAGACTTCAGTATCCCATGAAAAATTTCGTGAAAATCGAAATATATATAGGGGCTTTGGTATACCATTTACATTAAATCGGACAAAATTATATATGGGAGCTATATCTAAATGTGAACCGATTTTCATAGTAACTTAGCACATTCATAGCAACTTAGCATTCTGGACCCAATTCAGTACCCTATGCAAAATTTCGTACAAATCAAAAGACATATAGGGATTTCGGTGCAACATTTACATAAAATCGGACTAAACTATATATGGGTGCTATATCCAAATCTGTACCGATTTTCTCGAAATTTAGCACACATCATTCTGGACCTAATTCAGTACCCTATGCAAAATTTCGTGAAAATCAAAACATATATAGGGGCTTTAGTACACCATTTACACAAAATCGGACAAAACTATATATGGGAGCTATATCTAAATCGGAACCGATTTTCGAAATTTAGCACACGTCTTTCTAGACCTTATTCAGTACGCTATGCCAAATTTGCAAATCGGAGTATATATAGGGACTTTAGTACACTATTTACATGAAATCGGGAGAAACTTTATATGGCAGCTATATATACCCCTGAACCGATTTTCATGAAACTTAGCACACGTCATTCTAGACTTAATTCAGTACGCTATGCAAAATTTCGTGCCAATCGAAAGATACACCTTGGTATACCATTTACATTAAATCGGACGAAATTATATATGGGAGCTATATCTAAATCAGAACCGATTTCCACAAAACTTAACACACAACATTCTAGACACTATTCAGTACGCTATGCCAAATTTCGTGCAAATCGAAAGATATATATAGTCTATAGAAAAATTACTTTAAAAAATCCACGCCTAGGGATAGTCTACAGAAAAATTACTTTAAAGAATCCAAGCCTAGGCATAGTCTATAGAAAATTACTTTAAAAGATCCACACCTTGGGATAGTCTATAGAAAAATTACTTTGAAAAATCCATGCCTAGGGACAGTCTATAGAAAAATTACTTTAAAAAATCCGGGCCTGAGGATAGTAAAGAATAAAGAATCCACGACTAAATGTTCGACCTCTTATTGACATCGACTCGAAAAAATACCAACAAATTAAGTATTCGGTCCATTTCATCACATAACTATAAGCTGATCATCACCGAAATTTATAGGCTTTGTCCTTGCCCATAACCGGAACCTCATGGAAATTTTCAAAGCGATCAGCTCTATATTTTCGCCCTCTAGTGTGGTAATGGTTTACTAAATAATATATGAATACGTAACCTCCTGAAAATATTTACGTGTAACACCCACATCCGAGTACATACGACAATATAATTGGTATCAATTTAAAGGTCAATAACTCCCCTTGGATATAAAATCAACTTCTCGGATCTATGTCCTTCAGGAGGCAGGGTTCATTTGACCCGCTAAATATTGACCGATCTTTATCAAAATAGGCATGCTTACTCTTTGGCCCGATCCCCTTCTTCGCGTCAAATATCGCGATGTTCGGACCATAATTGCGGCCTCTAGAGCGACCAGAAAAACTGACAAAAATTAAGTATTTGGTCCATTTCATCCCCTAAATATTAACCGATCTGTACCAAAAACAATAGGGGTCTTCTTTGGGCAGAACCCATACTACATGCCATACCATACTACATCGTGTTTACAAATTATAATGGGCAGACGGACGGACACACATGTCTAAATCGACTCAGCTAATCGAGATATGACGATCCGTATACTTAAAGGTGGGTCTAGGACTAATATTTCGCAATGTTACAAATTCTTGGGGATGCACAAAGCTATAATACCCTGACGACAAAGTTGTATAGGGTATACACTCTATTTTTAGACAGTATTTATTTTTTTAAAGCTTTCCGAAGAAAATACTCCATTTATTTGTTATTCACAGAAAAAGCTTGTTGCATACTTCTAGGTAATTTAAATCCATACCTTATCTGCATCGTTGTTATTGCATATTTAATAAATCAGTTTTCACAAAATAAAAAAAAAACTTCCATTAAATATGTTTTCCATATGAAAATCAAAATTAGAACTGCTACTCCTTTGCCAGGACATTTGGACAATTTACAATTTGCGTGTCGATGGCCC
Organism: Musca vetustissima; assembly: GCF_032173495.1. Lineage (NCBI taxonomy): Eukaryota > Metazoa > Arthropoda > Insecta > Diptera > Muscidae > Musca > Musca vetustissima. The sequence continues at coordinate 4,163 of NW_026881681.1, read as the reverse complement.
ATAATTTCTTTTTTTTTGTTCGCATTCATGACTGGCCGAACAATCAACCGCAATAACCTCAAGTATTTGAAACCACAATCGAATGTTGGTTTTCATTATTGTTATTATTGCGATTATTGTTGTTGTTGCTGTAAATTGTGGCAATGTTGTTTTTGTTGGATTTTTTGTTTTCGTTTCGTTTGGTTTGTGATTAAAATCGATAGCAATATTTTAATGTTATAGCTGCGTTCGGAACGAAATCAAAATCAAACAAACCCGCCCTGCAAGTCCCTTCCTTTGCTTTTGGCGGTGCCTAAAAGTTTAGCTTGACATGCCATAATTTGTGTGTTGGCAATACCCGGAGTTTGTTTCGCTGGGCCCTAGCGCCATGGCATTACCCCGACCAGTTAGCCAGTCAGCTTATCGATAACACTAATCAAGCCTTCGTGCCAAAGGCTGGTGGCACGAGAAATCAAATCAAACATTTAAATTAAAGTGGGAGTTTTTTCTGCCATTAATAAAAATAAATATTCAAAGGTATATCGGTTGATGCCAACCACCCAACCCATCCCAGTCCATTGGCCAAAAACCATTCCGCCAGCTCAATCACTCAAGCCAGCTGGAATAGAGAAATTCAGCATTTTGCCTAAAAGTATACCTCACAATTTGTTCGCATATTGTTAATACTTGTTTATGGGCTCCAATAAAATGGTCAATTGTAATGGCATGGCAATAGCACACGCAAATGTATACTTCGAAATTCAAATTCCGTATTTCCAGCAGAGAACTCCATAACACCAAAAGCAAACAACAACAACAACACCAGGAAAAATGTCATGTTCTCATATTAATTTACCGGGGAGAGAGAGGGTAGCAGTATTGGATTTTTATGAAATTGTTTTTGGTTTTCTGGGTATTTAATCACTTCACCTCTGGCTTCAATTCCACCGGCCCTAACATGCTTAGTTTGTTCGGAAAGGGTTATTATTAAAATCTATAAATTGCACTGAGTCATTACGTTTTCAAAAAAAAAAAATGGTAAAAATAACAACAACACAAATGTACATAAAATGTAATGCTGACAGGTTTGTTTTTGTTATTATTACTATTACAGGTCGGCACCATATCCTGATGAAGGGTAATACATGTCAGATATGTTGTTTGTAACTCCCGTTTTTAGGCGTCTAGCCATAGGCGTGGATTTTTATATCCTACACAACTATGTTTTCAGGGTATTCTAGTTTTGTGCAGCCCCAAGCCCCACCTTTAAGTATACCGATCGTCATATCTCGACTAGCTGAGTCGATCTAGACATGTGTGTCCGTCCGTCTGTCCATTATAATTTATAAACACGACACAGGCCACAGTTATGGTTCAATATTCACGAAATTTTGCATGTAGGTTGGGTTCTGGCCCATGGAGACCCCTATTGTTTTGGGTAAAGATCGGTTAATATTTAGGTGATGAAATGGACCAAAAACTAAATTTTGGCCCAAACATCGAATTTTTCAATGTTCCATGAGGATCCAGATATGGTAAGGGCAACGCCTATAATTTTCAGTGATGATCAGATAATAATAATATTGGGAAAATCTTAATTTCATGTGTTTTTTTCGGGTCGATCGGGTTGAAAGCCGAACATCACAATACAACCCACGGTGAAGTGAATCTGGACACGTAATTAGAAGTACTGTTGACCTCTAGTCGGTCAAAAGAGTACAAATATCGCGAAATATTGCCCACGCTCAGAATATAGGACCGCAGAAAGTTAGATTTTCGTGGTAGTGTAGGGTGTAGGGTATGATATGGTCGTCCTCGTTCGACTATACTGCTCCGCTCACTGGTTTTAAAATATGTTTTCTTAGCCTAGCCATAGGCGTCGATTTTTATACCCTTCACCACACTGTGGTACAGGGTATTATGTCTTTGTGCATATGTTTGTAACAGGCAAAAAGAAACGAGATAGACACATGATTCCCTTTGAGAATATGCATAGGATCACTTTCTGAGTCGCTTTATGCATGTCCGTCCGTCCGTCTGTAGATGTCAAATTGTAAACAAAGTGCAGGTCACATTTATGATACGAATTGGATGAAATTTGGCATATGTCACTTATTTGTTCCAAGGACAAACTCTATTGAAATTGGGAAAAATCGGTTCAGATTTAGATATAGCTCCCATATATATATTTTCGTCCGATTTAAGGTAAATGGTATACTAAAGTCCCTGCATATCTATCGATTTGGACGAAATTTTGCACAGCGTGCTGAATTCGGATTAGAATGAGGTGTGCTGAGTTTTATTGAAATTGCTTCAGATTCAGATATAGCTCCCATATATATTTTCATCCGATTTTATGGAAATGATGTACAATAGTCCCTATATATCTTTCGATGTCCCCGAAATTTGGCATAGCGTACTGAATAAGCTCTAGAGCGATGTGTGTTAAGTTTCATGAAAATCGGTTCAGATTTAGATATAGCTCCCACATAAATATTTTCGTCCGATTTAAGGTGAATGGGCCACCAAAGTCCCTATATATCTTTCGATTTGCTCGAAATTTGGCGTAGCGTACTGAATTAACGCTAGAATGATTTGTGCTATGTTACGTGAAAATCGGTTCAGATTTAGATATAGCTCCCATATATATTTTCGTCCGATTTAAGGTAAATGGTATACTAAAGTCCCTGCATATCTATCGATTTGGACGAATTTTTGCACAGCGTGCTGAATTGAGCCTAGAATGATGTGTGCTAAGTTTCATGAAAATCGGTTCAGATTCAGATATAGCTCTCACACATATTTTCGTCCGATTTAAGGTAAATGATGTACAATAGTCCCTATATATCTTTCGATGTCCCCGAAATTTGGCATAGCGTACTGAATAAGCTCTAGAGCGATGTGTGTTAAGTTTCATGAAAATCGGTTCAGATTTAGATACAGCTCCCATAATATATATTTTAGTCCGATTTAAGGTAAACGGTGAATCAAAATCCCTATATATCTTTCGATGTGCACGAAATTTGGCATAGCGTACTGAATTTAGTCTAGAGTGATGTGTGCTAAGTTTCGTGACGATCCGTTCAGATATAGATATAGCTCCCATATATATTTTCGTCCGATTTTATGTAAATAGTGCACCAAAGTCCCATCAAATCCTTCGATGGCGCTCTAAACACCAAACTTCTAATATTTGTCCGATTAACACGAAATTTTGCACAACGCATCAAATTGAGACTTGAATGGCGTTATTGGCTTTTTTTGAAATTGGCTTCCATATGTATTTCGAACGGGTATCTGATTGAAATTAAATTTTTAACATGGCGGCGTATCGAATAGCGTGTATCAGTTTTGCTATAAATCATTTTTCATAAATTTGTCCCATGGTATGCTGACGACTCTAAATCTGCCCGAATGAAATGGAATTTATCATAGGCTGCAGAAAGACATTAGAATGGTCCTTCGAGGGAGCCATACAATTGTAAGGATACATATGTAGAATAAACCCAAAGTGATAAAGGGTATCATATAGCCGGCCCAGTCCGATTTTACTACTTTCCTTACAGGTTTTTCTTTCCCAAATGTTGTTATTAAAACCTATTTTTGTTGCTGTATATTTTGTACTGTAACAATGCCCCGGCTAAAAGGGGTTCCATTTATTTATTTAATTTTTTTTTTTTTTTTGAATTTTTTGTCCCGCCATTCTTGTTGTCTGTTTTTAACGCTTGTTTTACTAATATTGTTATAGATTTATCCTTATACGTCAGTCATTCGACCCCATGCCATCCATTAGGCAGTTGGCTATTAATACGAAAATAAACTACCATTGTTGTTGGTCACATGTTGGCAGATCTTTATCTGGTTGTAGAGTTCTATCGCCACAAAGGATAGTCATGGAAATATGCCCTATGAATATTTTAAATATCGATTCGTTATAAATCACATGAATGGCGACAATAAATTTTTAGTTGGAGTTGTTGTTTTTTTTTTTTTTTTTGCATGGTGAATAGAGGGGTGGCAGGGTGGAGGATAGTGAAAAAAGAAAACAATTGGATTTTTAAACAATGTGTCATCAAAATAATTACAAGGTAATGAAATCGGGGTTTTCCAGAGCAAAAAGTGTTGCATAGTTATAGGCTGTTGTCACAATCATTATTTGTGGCATATTTATGAGCGAATGTGAC
>NW_026881680.1:0-36728 GCF_032173495.1 Musca vetustissima | reverse complement strand
TGATGTGTAAAATTTCCTGAAAATCGGTTCCGATTTAGATATAGCTCCCATATATATTTTCGTCCGATTTCATGTAAATGGTGAACCAAAGTCCCTATATATCTTCCGATTTGCACAAAAATTAGCATAGCGTACTAAATTGAGTCCAGAATGATGTGTGTAAAATTTCTTGAAAATCGGTTCAGATTTAGATATAGCTCCCATATATATTTTCGTCCGATTTCATGTAAATGGCGAACCAATGTTCCTTTATATCTTCCGATTTGCACGAAATTTGGCACAGCGTACTGAATTGAGTCTAGAATGATGTGTGTAAAATTTCCTGAAAATTGGTTCCGATTTAGATATAGCTCCCATATATATTTTCGTCCGATTTCATGTAAATGGTGTACCAAAGTCCCTATATATTTTCCGATTTGCACGAAATTTGGCATAGCGTACTGAATTGAGTCCAGAATGATGTGTGTAAAATTTCTTGAAAATCGGTTCAGATTTGGGTATAGCTCCCATATATATTTTCGTCCGATTTAAGGTAAATGGTGCACCAGAGTCTCCATTTATCTTTCGATTTGCACGAAATTTGGCACAGCACAATGAATTAGGTCTAGAATGATGTGTGTTAAGTTTCCTGAATTCGGTTCAGATTTAGATATAACTTATATATCCGACCAAATGAAAAATTTAGTATCGGTTGCAGAATGACCCTGTTCATATATCGCTGCGACATGTCTTCAAAAAAAACCAAAGGGCCCAAACATTTTAATTTTTACTTTAATTTTGTACCTATTTATTGAAAAAGCATAGCAATTTTTATTTCTATAAACATACAATTGGGAGTGAATTTCTTTGGCTCATTTTGATGAATTTGTGAGGCTATAACTATGTGAAGGAGTCAACCAATGAAATCGGGGTTTTAAGAAGAGTTGTTTGATTTGCTATTGGCTATCTTCTTGTCATATATTGTTTGGTCGAGTCAGTAGCAGTTTCTGAAATAAGTGTGAAAAAACATGGAAAAAGTATGTCGAAATTTTAATTTTTTTGCAGTTGTGCTATTTTCAGTATGATGGTGATGTTTTATTGATTTTATCTCAAGAAAAAATTTTTAGATCTAATTAATAGGAAGAATATTGCTTAAGAGAGAAAAGCAATATTTCGAATAGTTCACGAGATATAGACTCAATAATAAGTACGTATTATTCGAAAATTGTGTTAAAATCCACCTCCAGTCGAATATTTTAAAAATTCATTTAAAAGAAAACCTTAGCTAATAATGCAAAACCCAGCTAGGGATTTTCTTCCACCATCACAAGCTTCAAGATTTTGGGGGTCTCGATTGGTTCAAGATTTTAAAGTTGAAAAATGTGTCACTGTGTAATTAATGTACCAAAGTTCCTATGATATGTGCCAAGTTTCGTGAAAATCGGTTGAGATTTAGATATAGCTCCCTTATATATTATCGATTGATTTTAAGAAATTGACGCACCAAAGAACCAATATATGGCAGATGGGACGTACTGAAATTAGTATAACCAAACCTGTGACAAGTTTCGTTGAAATCGGTTCATATTTGGATATACCTTCCATATATATTCTCGTCCATATATATTCACGTGTTTGTCAGATTGACATCAAATTTTGCACAACGTACAAAATTGAGCATAGAATAACATAGTTGCGTTTTCTAGAAGTACAGACATAGCACAACGGATGTCCTATTGATATTTATTTGAAGTCGATTTACATACTTTTGTCCCATTGTAAGAAACGAATGACATGTTTATGGATTGATCGAAGTCGATTCACATTTAGATAAATATCGCATATTTTAGTTCATCCAATTTCATGTTAATAGTCCTGTTTAATATACCCATAGTGGTGAATAGTATCACATAGTCGGCCCCGCCCGACTTTACTACTTTCCTTACTGGATTAAATATATACATCCCATACATATCTCCGTCCGATTTTATGCATATGGTGCACCAAACTCCCAAAGTTCATTCGATTGATTCGAAATTTTGTATATCGTATTAAATTGAATCTAATCGTGTATTAACTTTTGTAGAAATCGGTTCAGATTTAGATATAGTTACCATATCTATTTTCGTCCGTCTTCATTGGACACCAAATAATCAAATAATTTGCATAGTTCTATCCCATTGTTCACAAACGACTATAAATCTGCCCGAATGAAATGAAATTTAGCATAGGTTGCAGAATGACATATGTATGGATTGATTTACGTCGGTCCTACCAAAAAATGGTGAAGGGTATCATATAGTCAGCCCCGTCTACATTTACTATACTCCTTACTGGTTTATATTTCAAAAAAATCAGATTTATAATTTAGGTCATCACGTGTATTTGTGGACTAATTTAATTTAAATAGTTTAACAATAATTTATATACATACCTACATACATAAATACACACAAATAATTATATTGTTAATTAATTAGTATTATTTTTTTAATGATCGATAATCAATGAACTTTAAAACAAAAACTCAAAGTAAAACATTGCACATATTCAGGTTTCAGTTACAAATCGTACTTTCAACACTAAACATGGCCCATATAAAACCACTCAATTCAATATTACAAAAAATTGCCAACGAAGAACTTTTTGAAGTGCCCACAAGAATATCAGAAGATTTGGATGCCCTGAAATTATGGATTGGCCAGCAACCCCATCTAAAATCTCGAACCGATGATCAATTTCTAATACAATTTCTACGTGGTTGTAAATATAGCCTGGAACGGGCTAAAGAGAAAATCGATCGTTATTATACACTAAAGACGAAATTTCCACACATCTTGGGTATTTATGATGTTGACAATGAACGGTTTCGTCAAATCACTCGATTGGGGTAAGGATAAATCAATTTTAATACGAAAATTTCTATTGGAATTTTATTTGGCTCTTATTTCCTCGTGTAGCTGTATTGCCCCCCTACCCATACCTCTAAATGACACTGGTTGCCGCCTTGTAATGAATCATTTCAATTATAATCCCGAAGAATGCACCGCAGAAGAAATGGCACATGTTGGTATTGCCATTTATGAATTATTTACCATAGATGATCCATATGCTGGCATCTGTGGTATTGTCACCATAATTGATATGTCCAAAGTGACAATGGCCCATGTGCTGCAAGCAAATCCAATTTTTCTAAAAACCATGGTTACATTTTTTGAAAAATCTCTACCCTTGCGTATAAAAGCCATTTATTTTGTTAATATCCCCAAGATAGCTTCGAGTTTTTTCAAATTACTGTTACCATTGTTTTCGGAAAAGTTACGACAAAGGGTGAGATATTTCGTTTTTTATACCCTTCACCACACTGTGGTACAGGGTATTATTTACTAATGGGAAATATTTTTATATTTTATTATGTTCTTATAGATTTTTTTATATCCAACCTTGGAGGAGTTGAAAAAATACATACCTCTCAAATACCTACCAGAATATTATGATGGTGAAAATGGTTCGATGGAGGATCATATTCGTGCCCTTGAATCTAAATTTGATGAGTATCGGCAGTTTTTCAAAGAGAATGCTAACTATGGTACAGATGAATCTTTGCGTCAAGGTGGCTCTGCTAATATTGATGAATTATATGGAGTTGGTGGAGCATTTCGAAAGCTAGAAGTAGATTAAAATCCATAGAAAATTAAATATTTAATACTCTTTACATATATAATACATTTAGAATCCTTTACATGCCCAACACGTAAAAACATCGATAAGTTATACAGGGTGAGATAAAAAAACTACAACAAAGTCAAACGCCATAATTGTTACGTGCTGAGAGCGATAGTGCTGAGTCCTGTTGGAATGTACGAGCGGAGAGCGACCATCGCTATGGCCGGCGCTTGAGTTCTGGTGGCCAACCGAAGGTGCACATTTTCAGCTGATCTCTTTGGCAAGTAAACACGATCATTCTGTTTGCTTACAAGCTGCTGGACAACGAATGTTTTCTCGTCGGAGAAAACCAAATTCGACAGTTCACCATTTTGGGCCCAGCGAAGCAAATCTTTAGCTCTTTTGAGTCTATTTTCTTATTGTTGCGGTGTAAGTTCTTGCACTTTTTGGAATTTCAATGGTTTTACCCCGAGCTCATGCCGAATGGACTATTGCGATATGTTCAGCTCACGAGCCATTTTTCGGCCACTGCGACGCGGGTTTCTGCTGATGTTGCTGTTTTCTTCCGTTCACTTCCTTGACGTCGGAGTACGCTACCAGTATCTCGGTAACGAGCGATGATACGAGACGCAAAAGATTTTTTCACATTTAAATGCTGGAGTGATCTAACGATAGCCACTTGTGGTTTTCCAGCCAAATATAAAGAAATCACACTATGACGCTTGAATTCCATCACTTTTTTCTGGAAAATTCTCACCAAAATGCTTTTGTACGCTTGTAAACAACATAATGAGCTTTCACTGGAATAATTTTAAAAGCTGTCGGACGAGTAGCTTAGAAATGACAGCAGTCTGAAGTTGGTTGCAGTTTTTTCTCTCACCCTGTATGGGGACATATATCGAAAATGGTCTGCTAATATATTTTTGACCCTACAGAAACAAGTTGTGTTGGGTGGTGGTGGTGGCGGGTTTTCTATGGCACATAAACTATTTGTCGTTTAAATGGTTCTATTTTCATTCTATGTTTTCTTCTTTGTTTTGTCGTGTCTCGATTTGTCTTACTTACATGTTCATGTTTTGCGTTATTATAAAAATCCTGTGCAATGTAGAACATTCGGTAGAGCTTGTTGCTCGCATCAACACTTGTTTGCTATATTGCATTTGGCATTTATATCGAAATAATTTGGAAAATACATATGCGAATTATATAACACCAATGCAGAGGTGGGTGACAATGTTTAAAATAAAGAAACAATTGAATGCAAAACTAATCACAATCAATTGAGTGAAGAGCACGCGGCTGTAAACAAGAGATACCGTAGACAAACAAACGGTTGCAAAACAAACAACCAACAACGGAGGAAAGAGTCAGAGGACGATACTAAAACAAAACACAGCCACACAATGAATGGTGTTGGCTTTTTTCTTTGAAGGAATATATTTGATATTGCCAAAAGAGAGAGAGAGAGAGAGAGAGAGAGAGAAATACATGTACAATATGAGAAAAAATAAACAATGAATGAAATTATGAAAAAAGACCTGTTTTCAATGGCTGGTAAATCAATACTAAAGCTTGTTAAGGTTTGTAAATATTATAAAAAAAATATTTTTGGAAAATCGCCTATTTTTTACCACAAACTAAGTTAAAAAATAAAGAAGATCTTGACAAATTGGATTTATTCTAGTTCATACGATAGTTATACACTCACAGAGAAACGTCCCAAGATTTGGAATCGGATTATTAGTTTTTGAGTTATCGTGCCCGCCAACGCTGTTTGGAGAAAAATCGATTAAAGATTGAGAAGCCCTCTTGTCGTCACTTGATGCCAGTACAATAAATCGGCTATATCTTCAAGATTTGCACTTGATATTTCATAGAGATATTCTTGAATACAATACAAAATTAAATTTTTTGAAACCGAGAATGGGGTGGGGTCCCCTTAAGAGCTTAAAAAAGGTTTTTAGGTTTTATATTTTTAGAAAATCCTATGTAGTTAGCTATAGAAGACCGCTTTCAAGTCTCCCATTTTTAGAAGATTCCAGTTTTGCCCACAAAATTCCGTTGAAGGTCTTCTACATTCTTCTTGTACATGTAGAAGACAGGGTTGAGATTTCTTTCAATAGAAATCACCTATCATAGATTGAAAAACCCCGTGAAGGTCTTCTGTCTTTAAAACATTCCTTGATAGTTTTCCCTCTAACAGACACCTCAGGATATTTTATCCGTAAAAGGTCCCTTATAGGTCTTTCATTATGAAAACGCCCGTTGAAAATCTTCTATCTGAAGAAGGTTTTTCTGTATAGAGAAAAGGTCTCCAACTTATTTCTATAGAATGTCTCTGGGAAATCTACTTTCAAGTCTCAGGTCTTCTATCTTCTTCTTGTATATAAAAAAGAGAAATTAGAGATTTTCTGTCTATAGAAAACTCCTTCCATAGATAGAACCCCTTCAATGTCTTCTGTCTATAAACACCGTTTGATGGATTTCTATCATAATATAAAATAACCCTCGAGTGTCTTGGAGGTCTTGGAAGTCCCGTTTTGGGCGTTCTGTCACAAGAGGCTCATTGGTGGTCTATAGAATGCTCCTTTGGAGGTCTTCTATCTATAGAAGCTCTATTGCCTTATACAGCCATATATGCCTTATTCATATAGAAACCCTCTTGGGATAGATAATATACCTATCTATACAGAAACCAGGATGGCTTCGGTTGACGAGCAAATAAGTATTGAAGACTCCTTGGAGACGTGGAAATTACAGAGGACCTGCGAAATGTATTTAAATTGAAGAAGTTCTTATGTCTGATATTAGTAGAGGATCGATCTTAAAAAACGAACTTTTAAAACTATATTATCTACATATGAAACGTGGTGGGGCTCTTCTATATCTTTTTGACCCCTTTAAGGCTTCTTATCCATAAAATATGATTGGAATATCTTCTCTCTGTACAAAATGATTTCGATATATGAAAGACCATTAGAAAGTCGGTTCATAAGAAACGTGGTGGGGCTCTTTTATATCTTGGTGAAGGCTTCATACCTATAAAATATCTTTGGAAGATTTTCTTTCCTAAGAAAATGATTTCGATATATGGAAGACCTCTCGAAAGTCAGTTGAGATTTAGTAAGAAATCTTAAATGTATTTTATCTATAGAATAACTATTGGGGCTCTTCTGACTCTTGGTGATCCCATGAAGGTATCTAGCAAACTCTCTGAAGAATGTGTCTTCGATATATTGATCAACTAAAAGGTCGGTTCAGATTTAGGAATAATTCTTTAAGATATTTTATCTATAGAAAATAGTGTAGGGGCTATTCAATCTCTTGGTGAGCATTTGAATGTCTATTAACCATACAAAAAAATTAAGAAATTCGCTGTTGCAAACATAAATTTACTGTGAAAAAAACCTTCTGCGTACGTCCCTGGGTCACTTAATTTGGCCCAAGGACGAACCCTATAGAAATTGGAAAAAATCGGTTCAGATTTAGATATAGCTCCCATATATATTTTCGTCCGATTTAAGGTAAATGGTGCACCAAAGCCCCTATATATCTTTCGATTTGTGTGAAATTTGGCACAGCGTAATGAATTAGGTCTATAATGATGTGTGCTAAGTTTCGTGAAAATCGGTTCAGATATAGCTCCCATATATATTTTTGTCCGATTTAAGGTAAATGGTGCACCAAAGTCCCTAAATATCTTTCGATTTGCACAAAATTTGGCATAGCGTAATGAATTAGGTCGAGAATAATGTGTGCCAAGTTTCGTGAAAATCGGTTCAGATTTTCATTCAGATAGCTCCCATATATATTTTCGTCCGATTTAAGGTAAATGGTGTACCAAAGTCCCTATATATCTTTCGATTTGCACAAAATTTGGCACAGCGTAATGGAATAGGTCGAGAATGATGTATGCTAAGTTTCGTGAAAATCGGTTCAGATTTAGATATAGCTCCCATATATATTTTCGTCCGATTTAAGGTAAATGGTGTATCAAAGTCCCTATATATCTTTCGGTTTGCACAAAATTTTGCATAGTGCACTGTATTAAGTCTAGAGTGATGTGTGCTAAGTTTCGGTTCAGATTTAGACATAGACTCCATAAAATCGGAAGAAAATATATATTCCGATTTTATGTTAATTCTGCACTAAAGACCCAAAGTTTGTCCGTTTGCTACACAAGTTTGTACAATGAACTGTAGTTAATATAAATTAATCTCTGGCAATTCTCGTTGAAATCGGTTCAGATTTAGATATAGCTTCTACATATATATTTTCGTCCGTACACAAAATTTCGCACAACGTACTGAAGTTAGTATAACTATATAGAAGTTAGATATAAATTCTGCGCCAAACTCCCTAGGTGGCTCCGATTGGCACAAATTTTTGCACAACGTACTGAAGATACTATAAAATAACGTGTGCCAAGTTTTGTTGAAATGGGTTCAGATTTAGATCAACGGGTGTCCGATTGATAGTTGCTTTAAATTGATTTATATAAATTTGTCCCATTGTAAGAAGCAACTCTATATCTGACCAAATGAAAAATTTAGTATAGGTTGCAGAATGATATGTTTATGGATCCAATTTCATGGTCTGGTCTTTCTAAAACGCAACGTCCTACTTTACTACCCGTCCGACTTTACCACTTTCCTTACTGTTTTTAATATCTCCACATGACTTTTAGTCTGTATATGTATGGAACCAATTTCTAAAAGGGCTATTTTCTGTAGAAGCCCTCTTGGGGGTCTCCTATCTATAACAGATCCCCAAAGGTATACGGTTTGAAGGCTCCTTATTATAGGGGATCTGTGGAAAGTATTTACATTGGAGAAGGTTTTTTATGGAAAGCCTTGTATTTAATATAAAATATTATAGACATATATATTATAAAATTAAATTAAATATATAAACCAGACCTTCTGGTGACCACATGAAGGTCTTTTATTAATAAAATATATCTAGACGATTTATTTTCTGTAATTCTGATACGGAATTCTAAATGTATTTTATTCGTAGAAGAAGAAGTATTAGGCATCTTCTGACCTTGATGACCTCTTACAGGTTTCTTCCCAATAAATTATCTTTGGAAGGTCTTCGTTCTAATTAAAATGCTGTCGATATATGGAAGACCTCTAGGTTCAAATTTAGAAAGAACTCTTCAAAGAATTTTATCTAAAGAAGAAGTGTTGGACTCTTCTGTTTCTTAGTGACACCTTGGAGTTCTCTCAATAAAATATCGTTGGAAGATCTTATATCGAAAGAACATTTTGTCACAATAAATGGAAGAATCCTAGTTATAGGATCGGAATTAGAGTTAGAAGAATTGTTGAGGTTCTTCTGTCTCTTGGTGACACTATGAAGGTCTTTTACTAAGAAAATATATCTGGAAAATCTTCACTTGTAGAATTTTTTGCTGATATATGGCATTTTATGTATCAAAAATGTTTTGGAAGCTTCCTATCATAGGCTTCGATGTATTTTTCTGAAGAATAATTCAGCTCCTACCAACTTCTTTTCTTTATTCGAAAATAACACAGTAACTAGTTCTTCAAATATTTTCTTTATCCCAATTTTGTTACTTTTATTTTTTTAATTAATCTACTTCCAGTTTTCGAAATGAACCACCAAGACCAAATAATTTGTCCACATCTGAAGACTCTTCTTGTCGCAATGATTCATTTACACCATAATTAACGTTGTCCTGGAAATATTCTCTATACTCATCGAATTTGGCTTTCAGGGCCTTGATATGATGCTCCATGCTACCATTTTCACCACCATAATATTCAGGTAAATATTTGAGTGGTATGTGTTGCTTCAAATCCTCCAAGGTGGAACAAATGAAAATCTAAAAAGGTTTAGAAAAATATTAAATTTGCAATATTTATTTTTTTTATTTCCATTTTTACTCACCCTCTTCCTTAATTTCTCCGAAAATAAGGGAATAAAAAAATTGAAAAATTGTGCAGCTGCCGGTGAAACATTTACAAAATAAACGGCCTTATTTCTCAGGGGCATTGCACTTTCTATAAATTCAATGCCGGTTTTAAGAAAATTTGCATTTTCATGTAATAAATGTGCCATCGTAACCTGGGACATATCGACAATGTTAATTATCCCGCAAATACAGGCATAGGGATCATCAATGAGAAATATTTCATACATGGCCGAACCAACATGATATATCTCCTCAACACGATATTCCTGAGGATTATAATTGAAATGACCCATGACCAAGCGACAGCCATCGCCATTGAGGGGTATGGGTAAGGGGGCAACACAGCTAAAATACAATTATTATATACTAAAATAAAATGTATATATTTTGTCGATTATCTTACCCTAACCGCGCCACTTGACGAAATCTCTCATTATCCAAATCATAAATGCCTAAGGTTTCGGGAAATTTAGTCTTCATTGTATAGAACCGCTCGATTTTCTCTTTGGCCCTTTCCATGCTATATTTACAGCCGCGCAGAAATTGCAATAAGAATTGGTCATCTGTACGAGCTGTTAAGTGAGGCTGCTGTTCAATCCATAATTTCAAGGCCTGTAAATCGTCTGGTATTCGAGAGGGTATTTCGAAAAGTTCTTCAATTGCAACGCTTTGTAATGTCGAAGGGAGGGTTTTTTCTTGAGACATGTTTATATTTTTAAGTTCGACATGTAACTAACTAAATAATTTGCATTTATTTTGTTCAACACGAAGAGTTTTTTATACGTAAATATATGTACGCACGAATATAAGTATGTAATTACATTACATTACAATGTACTGAGATATTCGTTAATTTCCTCATTAATTAGCTTTTTATGACTACATAAAATGTAATACATACACTAATCTACAGGTATTATCAAGCAATCACATTTGGGGTTCCAACTGATAACCACAATTTTCTGCAGAGAGAAGATGTTCATCCAACGATATTTTATTTGTAAGGGACATTCAAGGTGTCACCAAGAGACCCCAACACCTTTTCTATAGATAAAAGATCTTACAGAGTTCTTCTAGTTATGGTCGATATTTTGCTGATTCAAGACATTAACTGAAGGTCTTTTTATACCCTTCACCACACTGTGGTACAGGGTATTATGTATTTGTGCATATGTTTGTAACAGGGAAAAATAATCGAGATAGACCCATGGTTCCTTTTGAGAATATGCGTAGAATCACTTTCTGAGTCGATTTATGCATGTCCGTCCGTCCGTCTGTCTATGTTAAATTGTAAACAAAGTACAGGTCGCATTTATTATCCGAATTGGATGAAATTTGGCACAGCTCATTTGTCTGACCCAAGGACGAACGCTATTTAAAGTGGGAAAAATCGGTTCAGATTTAGATATAGCTCCCATATATATATTTTCGTCCGATTTTAGGTAAATAGTCCACTAAAGTCCCTATATATCTTTCGATTTGCACGAAATTTGGCATAGCGCACTGAATTAAGTCTAGAATGGTGTGTGCAGAGTTTTGTGAAAATCGGTTCAGATTTAGATATAGCTCATATATATTCGATTTAAAGTAATTGGTGCATCAAAGACCCTATATATCTTTCGATTTGCACGAAATTTAGCATAGCATACTGAATTACGTCTATAATAATAACAAGCTACGTCTGGTAGGATACATATGTAGAATATACCCAAAGTGGTGAAGGGTATCATATAGTCGGCCCAGTCCGACTTTACTACTTTCCTTACTGGTTTAAATTTAAGTACTTCCCACAAGTTTTCTATAGATTCCAGAAGGCCTCTATAGATATAAGACCTACACGGACAATTTTGTAGATAGGCAAACATTCAAGGTGTTTCAATTGACAGAAGATCTCTAAAGTGGTGAAGGGAAGCTGGAAGAGTATTCCGTAGAGCTCTCCAAAGAATAGACAACCTTTTTGATCTTTCTAGGGTCCATTCTGGTTTTATCTAGAAACTTGTACAAAGAATGGATTCGGACGAAATTAAATATGTGATCTACATAGTTATATGAACCAATTAAAATTATACCTTAACACACATAATTCTAAAATCAATTCAATGCCCTCTGCCAAATTTCGTGCAAATCGAACAAACATCATTGGCTCTTTGGTGCACCATTTACATACAAATCGAATGAAAATATATATGGGAGGTATATCTAAATCTGTACCACAAAACTTCGCATACATCATTACAGAGATAATACGGTACGGTATTCCATATTTCGTATTAATCGGCAAACATATGGGAGCTATATCTAAATCTGAACCGATGTCAACAAAACATCAGACAGATCATTCTATACTCAATTTGATATGCTATGCACAATTTCATATACATCGAAAGATATATAAGAGTATTGATGTTCCATTTTTGCCTAAAATCGGACAATCGGCGGCTATATCTAAATCTAAACCGGTTTTAACGAAACTCAGCGCATAACCGATTCCAACGAAACTTCGCTGACATCATTATAGTATTAATACGTTATGGTATTCCAAATTCCGTCTTAATCGGACAACATTTGTGCAACATTTGCATAAAATCTGCTGAACATATATATGGGAGGTATATCTAAATCTAAACCGATTTGTACAAAACTTAGCACATATCATTCCAGACTCAGTTTAATACGCTATGAACAATTTCGTTTAAATCAAGACAAATATAGGGGCTGTGGCACTCCTTTTCCTTAAAATCAACCGAACATATATGGGAGCTATATCTAAATCTAAACCTATTTCAATAAAACTTACCACCTCACCTCATTCTAGAATCAATTTAATACAGTATACACAATTTCGAAATAAATATAAGGGCATTGGTGATCTATTTACAAAAAAAAAAAAAAAAAAAAATCGAACAAAAACCTATATGGGAGCTGGATTTAAATTTGAGCCGATTTAAATCTAGCTCCTATTTGTCTCCTATTTGCACCCTACACCGCACTGTGATGCATGTCATAATATTGATATAGGTGGGTTTAAATAGTCTGGAAATAGGGACCGATTGACGCCTCCAGTGAGTCGATTCAAGGTTAAAATCTAAGACAATAATCTATAGCACTAGAAAACAGATGACTAGAAAAAAATACAAAAATAACGTTTCTAGTCCATTTTATTACCGACTGATACCGACGACTAAAATTTGGATATATTGGAACAGTTCCCAAATAAAGGTACCGCCACATTTTAGAAATTTGGGTTATTTCAAGAATTTTGTTTTGACATATTCCACGAAAATCGAACTTTGCGTTATTTGCACCCTCTTGAAACCCAACTAAAGGTCAACAAATATCACTAATATTCAGTAGACGAGGGCTATACTTGTCCGAATTCTCTTTACCGTGGGTTATGTTGTGATGTTGGACCCTCAACAGTGGCCTATAGATCGACTGAAAAAAAAACACAAAAAGTTAAGTTTTTGGTCCACTTCATCCCACAATTATTATCTGATCATCACCGAAAATTATAGGCGTTGTCCTTGACCATAATTGGAATCTCATGGAAATTTTCAAAGCGATCAGCGCTATATTTCCGCCCTTTAGTGTGGTTTTGGGTTACTAAATAATGTCTGGATACGTAAGCACCTGTAAAAATTTAAGTGAACCTCCCACATCTGAGTACATACAACCATATAATAATATAATTGGTATCAATTTAAAGGTCAACCACTCCTCTTGAACATACTACCAACTAGGCCTTCAGGGGCAAGTATATACGCCATAGAATACAAATTTTGTCATTTTCACACAAAAGTCAGGGTCCATTTTACCCGCTAAATATTGACCGATCTTTATCAAAACAGGCATGCTTATTCCTTGGCCCGATCCCCTTCTCCACGCAAACATTGTTTATTTGCCTGTTTGTTTATTATCCAAAAATCTCCTTTGTTTTGTTTATTTCCACAAATTTAAATATATATTATCATGTTTCAATTGCTAATTTTTCAAATCCACCCTAATATACAATTCACTACACAAAGACGAAAGAAATTCAAAATTTAATATCAACGACCTGTTTTTTAATACCGTGATTCACTTTTTTTCTTATACCTGTATATAGCTATTCTCATATATGGCCAATATACCGAAGGTTAGTTTCAAATAAACAGTTCAAGTGCAAACATGCCAACGATTAAGCCACTAAAACCGGAATTGCAAAAAATTGCCAGAGAACAACTGCATGAAGTGCCCGGCAGAATCGATGAAGATTTACAAACATTTAAATCATGGATTGAACAACAGCCACATCTGAAAGCTCGTACAGATGATCAATTTTTAATACAATTTCTGCGTGGCTGTAAATATAGTCTGGAAAGGGCTAAGGAGAAAATTGAACGTTACTATACGATACGAACGAAATTTCCCGATAAACTGGGTATCTATGATGTGGATAATGAGAGATTCCGGGAAACCGCTCGATTGGGGTAAGGGGAAAAATTGGATTTCAGTGAAAATTATTTCATTAAAAAAAAATTATTTAAAAAATTCCAGCTGCTTTACTACCCTACCGGTACCCTTGAATGAAACGGGTTGCCGCATATTAATGTATCACTTTAGCTACAATCCTCTGGAATTTACTCCCGTTGAATTATTCCATCCCGGTGTTGCCATATATGATTATCTAATGATTGATGATCCTTATGCTTGTATTTGTGGCACAGCCTTCATTTTGGACATGGCTAAAGCAACAATGACCCATTTTCTTCATGTCAATTTTCCATTATTGAAAATTATGGTCACCTATTTGGAAAAATCCCTGCCAATGCGTATCAAGGCTTTGTATTTAGTCAATATACCATCGACAGCAAATAATTTTTTGAAAATGTTTTTACCACTATTTTCGGAGAAACTTCGTAAGAGGGTAAGTCGGGATAAAATACAAACAAAAAATCAAAATTAATAAATTTTTCTCTGCAGATTTTTCTCTGTGGTTCATTGGATGAATTGAAGCAGCACATACCCTTGAAATATTTACCCAAATATTATGGCGGAGAAAATGGCACAATGGAGGAACATATTCAATCTCTGGACGCCAAATTTGATGAGTACAGAGAATATTTTAAAGAGAATGCCAAATATGGTACGGATGAAACATTGCGTCAGGGCAATGCTTTCGATGCTGACGAGGATAATCTGTTTGGAATGGGTGGTTCATTTAGGAAAATTGAAGTGGATTAACCGAAAGATCCACGAATGACACCGCTGTTTTTTCGTGTTGTCTACCTTTTACACTTGTTATTACAGCTTATTTTTTCTCACAACTGAAAATACTTTGACCTGACTCACTTAATTACAGCTTGGTATATATTTCTTATTTTAGTAACTGCATAGCTAACATATACTGAACTGGTTTGCAAATGGTCAATTATTAAACATTGTATTTAAGTATTCGAATAAATAACAAGCTTAAATATCACATAATAATTAATCAGGCGTCTGCAATCATGGGGTATGACGAAGAGAGGTAGTCAAAAACCAGTGAACGGAGCAGTATAGTCGGACGGGACCGACCATACGATACCCTACCCAACTACGAAGGAGTTCTAACTTTCTAAGAAAGTTTATTCCGAGCCTGGGAAATATTTTGTGACATTTGCACCCTCTGGCCCGATTAGAGGTCAGCAGCACATCTTCCATACACTGAAATATTTTCCGAATATCACTAATATTCAGTACAACCCTTCTTATTGCTTGTCAAGATTGACTTCAGCGTTATATATAAAATTATATATATATAGGAATCGAGATAGACCTTTTGAGAATATGCATAGAATCACTTTCTGAGTCGATGTATGCATGTCCGTCCGTCTGTTGATGTTAAATTGTAAACAAAGTGCAGGTCGCATTTATAATCCGATATGCCTGAAATTTGGTACAGCTCATTTATTTGGCCCAAGGACGAACCTATTGAAATTGGGAAAATCGGTTCAGATTTAGATATAGCTCTCATATATATTTTTGTCCGATTTACGGACTTTAGTCCCTGAAAATCTTTCGATTTGCACGAAATTTGGCATAGCGAACTGAATTGAGCCTCGAAAGATGTGTGCCAAGTTTCGTGAAAATCGGTTAAGATTTAGATATAGCCTCCTGAATTAGGTCTAGAACGACGTGTGCTAAGTTTCGTGAAAATCTGTTCAGATTTAGATATAGCTCCCATATATAGTTTCGCCCGATTTTAGGTAAATGGTCTACCAAAGTCTCTATATATCTTTAGATTTCACGAAATTTGGTATGACCTACTGAATTAGATCTAGAATGATGTGTGCTAAGTTTCGTGAAAATCTGTTCAGATTTAGATATAGCTCCCATATATGTGAGATATAGCTCACATATTTAAGTTCGTTCAATTTCATGTCAAAATTCCTTCGAAAAGGCGACGTCTTTTCGGATACATATGTAGAATATACACAAAGTGGTGAAGGGTATCATATAGTCGGCCCAGTCCGACTTTACTACTTTCCTACTTTTTTTATACCCTCCACCATAGTATGGAGGGTATATTAGTTTTGTTTTTCCGTTTGTAACGCATCGAAATAATTATTTCCGACCCTATAAAGTATATATTCTTGATCAGCGTAAAATTCTAAGACGATTTAAGCATGTCCGTCTGTCTGTCTGTTGTAATCACTCTAGCTTCTAAACGAATTGAGATAGATCGCCAAAATTTTGCATAGAGTCGTCTTTTGTCAGGCAGGTCAAGTTCGAAGATGGGCTACATCGGTCCACGTTTAGGCATAGCTCCCATATAAGGGTACCTCCAAATTTTCGGTATTTTGAGGTCCTTGAGCGCGTTTTTCAATCGAATTCGCTGAAATTTGGTACATTGAGTTCTTATTGGGTAGCAAATCTCCCCACCAAAAATTATAAATATAGGTTCATTTTTTCGAATAGCTCCCATACAAGGGTACCCCCCAATTTTCTGTATTTTGAGGATCTTGAGCGCCTTTTTCAACCAAATTCGCTGAAATTTGGTACTTTGAGTTCATATTGGGTAGCAAATCTTCCTACTAAAAATTATAAATATAGGTCCATTTTTTTTCGCATAGCCCCCATATAAGGGTACCCCCAATTTTCGGTATTTTGGGGTTCTTGAGCGCCTTTTTCAACCGAATTCGCTGAAATTTGGTAAATTTCGTTCTTATTTGGTGTCAAATATCTAAACTAAAATTTATGATTATAGGTCCAATTTTTCTGATAGCCCCCATATAACGGTACCACCAATTTTCAGTTTTTTGGGTGTTTTGATCGCATTTTTCCACCGAATTGGCTGTTATTCAGTACTTTGAGTTCTTATTGGGTAGCAAATCTCTCCACTAAAAATTATAAATATAGGTCCATTTTTTCCGATAGCCCCCATATAAGGGTACCCTCAATTATCGGTATTTTGGGGTTCTTGATCGCGTTTTTCAACCGAATTCAATGTAATTTGGTATTTTGTAGTCGTATATGGTAACAAATCTCCCTACCAAAAATTATTAATATTCCCCCCCCCCCCTTTTAGGGGTAGTCACCTTCCGTGTGTTAGGGTTATCCCATATAGATGTATTCCAATATTATAGAGGGGATATTCGGTAGGCGAAATTTTCAGTTCATACCCCACATAGTATGGAATTCTTAAACGATTTAGTCGATTTAGCCATATGTTGTAATCATTTTTCTCTCGGAGGATATCGATATAAAAACTAAAACGTGAGGTTTGAGAATGAACTGTGTCGACCTGAATTTAGGACCAGGTCCTATATAAAACATCCTACTTATTTAATATGTAGCGTGATTGACTTGAACTATATCGGCCCTTAATTATGCATAACCCGTTATATAATGAAAACACCAAGTAGTTGCTAATTCCTACACAATGTTGTCAATATAGGTCCCGCTTTCGTATGCTTTATATAATATTGTCCTCTAAATTGGAGTATTTTCAGGATTTTATACACATGTTTCACCGTACCATGCGTTAATAATATGTCAACATTTTATGGTTTTGAGATTTTAGGAAAACCCCCATTGAAATTGCTGAATTTTCTATTTGGTTTACAACAATCGATTGGAAGAATTGTCGTTATATGTATGTTCCCTATGTTTTCATTTCAAAAATTTGTCAGTATTTCTATGGTGGAGGGTATCCAAAGTTCGGTCCGGCCGAACTTAACGCTTTTTTACTTGTTTTGTCTAGATTGACGTCTATATATTCGGCATATATATTATATATACCGATTTCTTTTTTTCGGTGACTTATGCTAAAATTAGATGGAGAATATTTTTGTCCTTTCTACCATCCTTCTAGTCGCAATAAGGTCGGGTTTAATACTAAATAATGCCCTTTATCACCTTTTTACGTTACCTCCCGACCTAAACTTTCAAAACGCCGATACACGAGTCTTCTATTTTTTGCCACCTATCTATCTATACATACTTCTAATGGGATATATAAAGCATCCACTTCTTCAGAATTATGTTGATGATGTATCTGCTTCTTATAAATGACAAAGGTAAATTATTTAGGACCTCTAAAGGGCCTAGATAAAATATCTGCGTTTTTATATAAAGTAAGTAATTTATATAAGTGTTAAAATGACGTAGATAAATTATCTACCTCTTGTAAAAGGCTTGAATAACGTCTTGGCGACTTGTATATGCTTTGCACACATATATTTGAAGATGTAAAAGAGAAAAAAAAATAATTTACAAAAAAAATGTTATTGTTTTGTTGTTGTGATAACTCCTCACTGAAACATTGGAATCCGAAAATTCCAACGGTGTTAGAAGGAGTACATGTCTGGCTCTCGTATGAACTGACTTCGCACAACAATTATCAAAACTGGCGGAAATTTAAATTTTTTGTTTTGAAAACCGCCTAAGTTAAAAAATAAGGAAGATCTTCGCCGATTGGCTTTATTCTAGTTCATAACTAGCTATACGATCACAGAGGAACGTCCAAAAATTTGGAATCGATCGGATTATTAGTTTTTGAGTCATCGTGCCCGCCATTCGCAAAAACGATGTTTGGATAAAAATGCGTTTTAAGTTTGAGAAGCCCACTTGCCGTCACTTGATGCTAGTACAATTAATCGGCTATATCTTCAAAAAATTTTGAGATTTTCACTTGAGAATTCTTGAATTAGTGTAGGTTCGAATTGAATCAAAATATAAAATTAAATTTTTTGAAACCGAGAATGGGGGGGTCCCCTTAAATGAAAATAATTCAATCAACACTTATTTTTTTATTCCGTATCAACAACAATGTTTCTACCGATTTTGATACATACGTAGCCATTAAATTCAAAACTAGTTTTTAATACTGATAACAAATAGAAATTGTATTTTAGATAAATAAATACAAAACAAGTTATAATTGAATAACGGAAATATTATTTTGCATCCATTGAAATCGATTTTACCATCAAAAATGTATTGTAAAATAAAAATATTATTTACTTAGGAATCGCTCTCTTGGGATAAGAAACATAATTTAAATGATGACATTTAATTCACAACTGGAAAAAAAATATTGATGAATATATTTTGAAATTGAAAATATAATATGTTAAATGGATCTGTACTTTGTATTCAACAATTTTGAATATTGTTACTGAGTTTAACAACAATATACACCATTTTTTCGTTCGGTCCCACTCCACTCACACCCGCCCCAGCCGACCGTGGGGGCGACCTCCATATATCGAAGAGAACGCGAAACCCCATAGTCCGGACTATGGAGGGGTTAGTAAATGGTGGGATTACCGGCTACATATTTTATCAGCCGACAAAGACTACTATAAGTATACACATATATAATTAAAGGACTACAAAAAAATACACATCTGGCACTCTGCTACATACCCAATAGTAATTTTTTTATTATATCTAATGGTTCGGTCAGTGATAAGTTACTATATATATTGTTAAATATTTCACACAAAGTTCGCATTGGACTTCTAGCTTCATAATTAGATCTTACGAGCGGTAAATTTATTGGGATAAATTTACGGGTAATACGGGATGGTATATTGAAATTTATTTCACTTAATAAATTAGAGGAATCGATTAAGCCACGTATCAATTTTATTATAAAAATCGCCCTTAGCAGCGTCTTCTTTCAAGGGTAGGCAAATCTATTAACATTAAGCGACTTTCATATGGGGGGAGCCTTACAGATGGGTCCCATTGTAGACCCCGCAAAGCAAACAAAAGAAATTCAGTTTTTACAGATTCTATTTTATCAGAATAACACTTGTAGGAGGTACTCCATAAAATACAACCATACTCTAGTGTTGGTCGAACTTAAGTTTGTAACGTAAGGATCATCAAATTCTTTGGACCAGCGCTTAATGAATCCTAATAAAGATTTTGCCATTTGAAAACCATTTTAATTATACACTAATTTTAGAGATTTCATTTTCATAATAATAATTTTAATCAACAATAAGTTGCCTGAAAGAACCACCAACACCAAACAGGCCATCAATATCGAGAGGCTTGCCAGGACGTAGAGATTCATCGGTACCACAGTTGGCATTTTCTTTGAAAAACTCGCGACAACTGTCCCAATTCTTGTTAAACTCCACAGTTAAATTCTCCAAACTGGGCAAATTTCCGCCATAATCTTTGGGTAAACATTCAACAGTAAGATCCTTTATCATTTCCGATAAATCAGCACCCATAACATGCACCTTGAAAAATGATAACAAAAAATAATAAATATTTTGTCTGTTCCCTTATGGAAGTAATCTACTAATTTTTACAATTTTCTTCGATATCATAAAGGAAAAAAATGTTGTAGTAAAAAAATTTACATTCTTGAAGGTTCGGGAACATACCAATTGTTTTACCCTTAAGGTCTACTTACCCTTTCCCTTAGCTTCTGAGAAAAGAATGGAAATAGAATCTTAAAAAACTGCTGAGCTGCCCCCGATGTGTTAATATAATACACCGATTTAATACGCAACGGCATTGACTTCTCTAGAAATGAAACAAGTTTCATGCAAAAATTCGGTGTCATTTGAAGAAAATGACTGGCAGTGGCTTCTTTAAAATCCACAATATAAATAATGCCACAAATGCAGGCAAAAGGGTCTTGGGCCAATAATATTTCATGTAGAGCACAGGCGGGTTGAAATATGTCCTCCACGGCATATTTATTTGTGGGATAGCAATAGCGACCCACAACAATGCGGGGACCAATGCCATTCACCGGATTGGGTAAAGTTAAAAAGGTGCTAATGAACAATTTTATTAGAAAAATAATTTTAATAAATATTCCAAAAAATCTCACCCCAATTTACAAACTTCACGAAATTTTGGATCATCGACATTACAGAGATTTAACATTTCAGGATATTTCGATTTCAGTGAATAAAATAAATCCAATTTTGTTTTGGCTTTCTCCATACTATATTTACAGCCCCGCAAGAATTGTAAAAGGAATTGATCATCATCACGATATTTTAAATGTGGCTGGTGTTGTAACCACAAGCGCAGGGCTGCCAAATCTTCGGGGATTCTTGATGGCACCTCACCCAATTCTTCATTGGCAATTTTTTGTAATTCTTCAGTTAACGATAAAATGCAATTTTTCATTCTTACGTTGTTGGCGGTTACTTTTGAACTGAATAAACTTCTTTGTCGAACTTCAATTCACTTCGTAAATTGTTTGACGTTCCGTTTTAATGATAATTCAATGCAAATGTATTAATTGGCACTGTGTTGCGTATTTTAATTTTTTAGTTTTTTTAAATAATAATAAATTTAACATAAAATGCATTAAAGTAATTATAAAATATTTGGAGATTGTTTTGGAGATGCATTGATTTCAAAATGTGTTGTTATTAGAAACTTTCTAAAAATATGCAGCTACTTCAATTTTTTTAAAATATTTAAAAAACCAGTGAGCGGAGCAGTATAGTCGGACGGGGCCGACCATATGATACCCTACATAAATTCCACGAAAAACGAACTTTCTGTGGATTTATATTCGGAGCTTGGACAATATTTCGCGATTTTTGAATCATCTGGACCAACTAGAGGCCGACAATTATTACTAATGTTCTGTACAGCCCTTCTAATTACTTGTCCAGATTCCCTTCCATTGTGTTGTGCAGGTGTGAATCTATACGCTATAGAATAAAAATTTTGTAATTTTTCACACAAAAGTCAGGGTCCATTTGACCCGCTAAATATTGACCGATCCCTATCAAAACATGCATGCTTATTCGTTGGTCCGATCCCCTTCTCTATGTTTGGGTCATAATTGCGGCCTCTAGAGCGACCAGAAAAAAACGATAAAAATTAAGTTTTGGTCCATTTCATCCCCTAGATATTAACCGATCTTTACCAAAAACAATAGGGGTCTTCATTGGGTAGAACCCATCCTACATGCAATTTCGTGAAGACTGGTCCATAACTGTGGCCTGTATCGTGTTTACAAAATATAATGGACAGACGGACGGACGGACACACATGTCTAGTCGAGATATGACGATCGGTATACTTAAAGGTGGGTATAGGACCAATATTTCGCGGCGTTACAAACTCTTGGGGCTGCACAAAGCTATAATACCCAGTCAACATAGTTGTGTAGGGTATAATTACTCCATGACTGGTGTGCATTGTCTATGTATATATATATATATATTTAAATATCTAAATACTATTAATGTCAGTAAATAGTAGACTGTGCCACTATGTTTAGGTGTCGCCTGAAAACTAGTTTGGTATTTATTCCAAATATATTTTTTGCCGAGTGCATCTTATTACGGATTATTATAACCTTTGAACTAATAACTCATAACGAACATGCGTTTTTTGTTAACTGGTTATTTTCACGGTCTAAATGCCAATGATCTTCGCATACATGTTTTTTTTTTTGTGCAATTAAAACGCTTATTTAAAAATTAAATACAAACAATTTGACACAAATTACGATTACAAATGAATAATGTGTGAACATTTGGAGGCACCATGTTTCTTTGGGCCGCTTCAGACAATTTGGAGTCGATTTACAAATGTCCGTCCGCCCGTCTAGCTTGCTGGCAAGTGATATCACGATAACAGTCGAAGCACGATAACTGTGTTCCTCCATCATTTGCACATCGTAATATTTCTTTCAAACTTAAATCAAATTCGAAGGTAGCGATCGGTCCACTCCGTCTTGTACCTTCCACACAAAATGTTCAAAATTTTACTGAAAAATAATTTTGTAATATCATGCAAACGGACTATCTGATATGAATCGAACTTGTACCTCGCCCACAAAGGATCAACATATTCAATTTTTATAAATTCAATATTAAACGAATGGGACATTCCATTTTACCGATTTAATATGGGACAAAGTGTCAAAATTTGTTAATTCGATAACAAAAGAATGGAATATTCGATTTGAACCAAATATTGCAAATCGTAATACTTTTACCAAACCTAAATCATGTCCAAAAATGGTACCCATCGATCCACTCCTTCTGATACCTCCCCACAAACGTTCAAACATAATTTCTATAGAGCAACCTCTTTTGGCACCTCTCCACATATGGCCAACTATTTTATATAAAAACATATATCTTATATAATTCGAACAATAAAGCCAGCGTAAGGTAAGATATCCTTGGGGGTATGCATTTGTCAGCAACACCCATTGACACTTTTTTACTTGTTTAAAATTTCTTGAAAAAGGGGAATATTGAGTTTCCCTCTTATTTTAGGTATCCTCCCGACGTAAACTTTCAAAACGTCTATTTAGATAGAATAAACATAAACAAATTAATGTTCACCCGTCTTATGAAAGTACAAATCGCATTTATGAAAACCTTCAAAAGGTCTTCTGTCTATAAAAGACCTCCTGAATGTATAAATAACCTCCTGAAGCTAGTAAAAGGCAAATAGAAACCATTCTGAATCCCTTTCTTGCCTCTCTTACAGATTCAACCCGATTTTAAATATATAAAATTTGAGTATTAATTTTAATTCCCAAATTAGATGTTAAGGTTTCTAAACTCCAAACAGAATGTTAAAATGATACAAGGTAGGATAACTTAGGATGAATATCAACAAGTGAAAAAGTGTTACGTTCGGCCCGGCCGAACTTTGGATACCCTCCACCATAGATATACTGACAAGTACTATAAATGAAAATATAGGGAACATACCAAAAAATGGACCTATACCGACATGTCTAAAAACGGATTATGTAAACCATAATACAAATTTCAGAAATTTATAATTGATAATTCAAATTCGAAGATGGGGAATATCGGCCCATTCCTTCTGAAACCTCCACACAGGGACAGGGTCTAAATGCGGCTATAGTTCATTATCGAACCTTACGTTCTATTTTTTTATCTCGCTATCCTCCGCAGGTGAAATGATTACAACAGAGTCTTAGAACCAAACTCAAAACGCGGAAAAAATCAGATAACTATTTTAATATAAAAAGGGGGTTATATGGAGACTACCCTAAACAGGGGACGAATAATAAAAATTTTTGGTAGAGAGATTTGTTACCATATACGACTACAAAATACCAAATTGCAGCAAATTCGGTTAAAAAACGCGCTCAAGAACCCCAAAATACCGAAAATGGGGGTTACCCTTATATGGGGGCTATCCGAAAAAATGGACCTATATTCATAATTTTTTGTGGGGAGATTTGGTAGCTATTAAGGACTCAAAAGACTAAATTACAGCCAATTCGGCGAAAAATCCGGTCAAACACCTCAAAAACTGGAAATTGGGAGGTACCCTTATATGGGGGCTATCCGAAAAAATGGACCTATATTCATAATTTTTTTGTGGGGATATTTGGTAGCTATTAAGGACTCAAAATACTAAATTACAGCCAATTCGGCGAACAAATCCGGTCAAACACCCCAACACCTGGAAATTGGGAGGTAACCTTATATGGGGGCTATCCGAAAAAAAGGACCTATATTCATAATTTTTGTGGGAAGATTTGAAAGCTATTAAGGCCTCAAAATACTAAATTACAGCCAATTCGGTGAAAAAATCCGGTCAAACACCCAAAAAACTGGAAATTGGGAGGTTCCCTTATATGGGGGCTACCAGAAAAAGTGGACCTATATTTAAAATTTTTAGTGGGGAAGTTTGGTACCCAATAAGAACCCCATGTACCACATTTCAGCGAATTCGGTTGAAAACCGCGCTCAATAACCCTAAAATACCGAAAATTGGAGGGTACTTTTATATGGGGGGTACCAGAAAAAATTGACCTATTTTTATAATTTTTAGTAGCGAGATTTGCTTACCAATAAGAGCTTAAAGTACCAAATTTCAGCGAATTAGGTTGAAAAACACGCCCAGGAACCTCAAAATACCGAAAATTAGGGGGTACCCTTATATGGGAGCTATGCCTAAACGTGGACCGATGTATCCCATCTTTGAACTTGACCTGCCTGCAGACAAAAGACAACCCTATGCAAAATTTCAGCACCCTATCTCAATTCCTTTAGAAGATAGCGTGATTACAACAGACGGACGGATGGACGGACAGACGGACGGACATGGCTAGATCGTCTTAGAATTTTACCCTGATCAATAATATATATACTTTATAGGGTCGG
Organism: Musca vetustissima; assembly: GCF_032173495.1. Lineage (NCBI taxonomy): Eukaryota > Metazoa > Arthropoda > Insecta > Diptera > Muscidae > Musca > Musca vetustissima. The sequence goes on along the minus strand of NW_026881680.1, from coordinate 11,519 downwards.
AAATGAATATTTCGATGAGTTACAAACGGAATGACAAAATTAATATACTTCTTCTGTCAAATACAAAATACGCAACAGGTTATTCTTTTCATTTGAAATTTTTAACACATAACTAAGAACGAGATAAATAATGAAAAGGTCGGTTTTCTTTCCAGATTAGGGAATATCATGAATTGCTTTGTTTCATCCATAACATAGTAATTTCTTCCAAATGAATGCTGTAAAAATGGTTTTCATTTTATCTTAATTTCAATTTAATTTTAATTTATTTGGCATAGTATTTAAAACAATACACACAGATACGCAAAATATGTATTTTAATAGAATAGGCCAACTTATGAAATGTTTAAACTGCCTTTTTAAATCGGTCTTATATCAATAGTACACTAAAATTACTACGTCTGTCTGTTTAACATACAATATTGCTTACTGACATTTCCTTCACCTTTATCTTCACTTACTGTTTTTCTTTGAATATTTTTTTGTAAAATTAGATCATGGAATGTGATCCCACTTGGAAGTTTAACTTTTTTGGTTGTTGAATTGAATAAGCACCAATATTATGTACTAAACGTAGCAAATTCACCACAGACATTTATCAAATTTTCAACTCACTATTGGTTGTGAATGCAAAATTACAGTGGTAAATAAGTTCCTGGTTGATCTCGACGATTTAAAACAACCTTCATTCCGTTTGTAACTCCTCGAAATAATCATTTTAGAACAATGCCTATTAATAAGGTCATCCAGGGAGACAAGCTGGATAGAGGTAATAATTTGTATATCACGATAAAAGTCCTTTAAGGGAACCCCCCCATTCTCGATTTTATTTTTTCAAGATTTTCAATGGGCTGGTAAATCAATACCAATGCTTGTTAAGGTTTGTAACTTTACACATATACAATTGAAGATTTAAAAGAGAAGAAAAATAATTTACAACAACATTTTGTTATTGTTTTGTTGTTGTTTTTTGTAATTAAAGAAAAGACCTTATTTTTGATGGCGGGCATGATAACTCCTCACTGGAACATCGGAATCCGAAAATTCCAACGGTGTTAGAAAGAGTACATGTCTGGCTCTCGTATGAACTAGGATTATTGACTTCGCTCTAAAATTAACAAAATGGTGGACCTTTGAAAAAATATTTTTGGTAAATCGCCGATTTTTGACCAAAAACCAAGTTAAAAAATAAGGAAGATCTTCACCGATTGGCTTTATCCTAGTTCATACGAGAGCTATACACTCCCAGAGAAACGTTGCAAAATTTGGAACCGATTGGATTATTAGTTTTTGAGTTATCGTGCCCGCCCATCGCAAAAAAATGTTTAGAGAAAAACGCGTTTAAAGTTTGAGAAGCCCTTCAGCCGTCACTTGATGCGGACACAATAAATCGGATATATCTTCAAGAGTTCTTGAGATTTTCACTTGAAATTTTGTAGAGACATTCCTTAATCAGTGTAGATTCGAATTATGTCAACAAAAATTTTGACCCCCTTAATAAATTGAAAATCTTCCTATTCTGTTCACCGGAAAATCTACTATTTATATAAAATCTTCTGGAAGAACTGATATATTTTTGAAGCACCTTAAATGACATAATAAATTACATCAACAAAACAATTAATAATTTATTGCATTTTAGAGCAGTTCCGGTCAAAACAAATCTCAACCGGTTTACCTACCAGTATTCCTTTGAAGATGCGAAATGTTTTTTGTTATAGACTTTTAAAAATTTATCGGAAATATACTAACCTTTCCATAAAATTTATTTTGTTTTTTGTTTTATAATTAATTTTGAAAAACCGCAAAAATGTACACTGGGTCAATACACTCTGACTAATTTATAAACATATAGATTTTTGTTATTATTTTATAATGTTATTTATTATTTATTTTTAATCATTTAATTTAATTGTAATTCAATTTATTTTTTATTATAGTGTAAAAACAAATATGTTTACACAGTTTTGTTGATGTTGGGCTACAATGGAATGAGTCAATGTCTTGAAAATAAATGGTTTTTGAGAGGTTTTGTAATAAAGTTTTGACCTGTAATATTATTAGAAAAGGAGTTTTGGGATTTACATTTCGTTTGCAACATTATACAAAATTTTTACAATATGTATAAATATTTATATATATGTATAAGACATTTTTTTCAAAATTATTATGTGATAGTATGATGGGAGAACTAATGTTGCCAAAAAAATTAGAACATGGTTCTAAATATTTTCCTAAAATAATATATATATATATATACACATTTTGTATATGAAGACATTATTTGATTTGACGATCATGTGTTATTTTTTAATGACAACACATTTAAATCTACGTTTAAGGGTCACAATATTCAGTTTATACGCAAATTAACACCTTTCATTGAAACCTGTAACTAAGTGGAAAAATTTACATTTCATTTTGAAACAAATATTGTATACAAAATTTATTGTATTCATTTATTTACTCATTTACAGTTGTGATCAAAATATTGACGATTTTTAAAACGGGTCAAAGTCGTACGTGGCTGAAGATACTCTATATCAATTTGGGTATGTAATAATTTACTAGTATGACCTGGTATAGTTGAGCCTTGGAACACGATAATACTAATTTTGAATCCAATTGGATGAAAAATAAAAATATGAAAAAGGTCAAGTAATAAATTATATATGAGAATATACATCCTAACCGATTTCAACCAAATTTTTATGCCGTTTAAAATTTTCAACAGAATTCGCTGGGTTCTTATTGGGTACCAAAATCCTCCACTAAAAATTATAAATATAGGTCCACTATTTCTGGTAGCCCCCATATAAGGGTACCAACCAATTTCTAGTTTTTGTGGGGTTTTGACAGGATTTTTTCACCGAATTGGCTGTAAATTTGTATTTTGAGTTATTAATAGGTGACAAATCTCTCCACATTATATATAGGTCTATTTTTTCGGGTAGCCCCCATATAAGGCTACCCTCCAATTATCGGTATTTTGGGTTTTTTGAACGCGGGCTTCAACCGAATTCGCTGTAATTTGGTATTTTGTAGTCGTATATGTTATTAAATCTCCCTACCAAAAATGGTTAATATTCGCCCCCTTTTAGGGTTAGTCCTCATATAACCCCCTTTTTATACCCTCCACCATAGTATGGAGGGTATATTAATTTTGTCATTTCGTTTGTTACTCATCGAAATATTCATTTCCAACCCTATAAAGTATATATATTCTTGATCAGGGTAAAATTTTAAGACGATCTAGCCCTGTCCGTCAGTCTGTCCGTCCGCCTGTCCGTCTGTTGTAATCACGCTATCTTCTGAAGGAATTCAGATAGGGTGCTGACATTTTGCATAGGGTTGTCTTTTGTCTGCAGACAGGTCAAGTTCGAAGATAAGATATATCGGTCCACGTTTAGTCATAGCTCCCATATAAGGTTTACCCACAATTTTCGGTATTTTGAGGTTCTTAAGCGCGTGTTACAACAGAATTCACTGAAATATTGTACATTGAGTTCTTATTGGGTACTAAATGTCTCCACAAAAAATTATATATAGGTCTATTTTTTCGGGTAGCCCCATTATAATGGTACCTCCTAATTTTCAGTATTTTGGGAGTTTTGATTGTATTTTTCCACCGAATTGGCTGTAATTTAGTATTTGGAGTTCTTAATAGGTTTCAAATCCTCCACGAAAAAATTATGAACATAGGTAAATTTTTCGGGTAGCCCCCATATAAGGGTACCCCCAATTTTCAGTATTTGAGGTTCTTGAGCGCGATTTTCAACCGAATTCGCAGCAATTTGGTATTTTGTAGTCGTATATGGTAACAAATCTCTCCACCAACTATTAATATTCGCCCCCTTTTTGGGGTATTCCCCATATAACCCCATTTTTATTTATATTAAAAATCTTTATCTGATTTGTTTCGTGTTTTGGGTTTGGTTCTAAGACTCTGATGTTTTCTTTTCACCTGCGGAGGATATCGAGATAACAAACTAGAACGTATGGTTCGATAATAAACTATATGTGAACTATAACCCGCATTTAGACCTAGCCCCTGTTTGGGAGATACCAGAAAAAGTGGACCGATATTTCCCATCTTCGAACTTGAACTAAGTTTGGAAGAAATAGTAAGATGGGCAAAGTTTGGATGAAATCTAAATTTGTTGAAACGGATTTGGTCCAAAGAAACATGGGGTCTAAAAATTTTAGAAATTTGTATTATGGTTTACATAATCGGTTGGTAGAAATGTCGTTATAGGTCCACTGTTTGGTATGTTTCCCATATTTTAATTTCACGTAACTGCAAGTATTTCTATGGTGGAGGGTATCCATAGGTGAAGTTTCCCAAAAGAATTCACTTGATATGTATGCTAGGTATGCTATACTCATGACCACCACTGTTTAAAACCGATTCATAAAATAATTTCACATGTCTTCGTCATTACAACTTAAGCTTTATTTATTTGTACTTAAATTGAAATACAATATTCCAATATTTGTTATTGTTTTCGAGATACCCGCACAGTCAAGTGAATATTGTGATGATACAAAATGCCCGAAATCAAATCCCTACCTGAGGAATTACAAAAAGTCGCCATCGAGGAATTGGGGGAGGTGCCATCAAGAATTGATCAATATTTGGAAGATTTCCGACGATGGATAGAACTGCAGCCGCATATAAAAACTCGCACCGATGATCAATATTTAATACAATTTCTGAGAGGCTCCAAATATAGTTTGGAAAAGGCCAAACAAAAACTAACCTATACATGTCTGATAAAGACCAAATTTCCGAAAATGTTTCGTCTTACGAATATCGATGATAAAATTTTTCGGGAAATGGTTAGTGCGGGGTAAGTTCAATTTATAAATTATCGATAATTTTCAAATATTAATTCTAAACATCGGTTTTAGATCCCTTCTACCTCTTCCCATTCCCTTGTATGGTAATGGCCCCCGCATTATCTTGGAGCGATTTGTATACCCCATCACCACCAATTATAATATTGAAAATTATGTACAACTCATGTGTGCCTTACATGAAGTACTGGCCTTTGATGATCCCCATGCTGGGGTGTGTGGTCTCGTTTATATTATGGATTTTACAAAGCTACAAAAGGACCATCTGGCAGGACTGACTATAACCCTATTGAAATTTCTCATAAGCCTTAAGGAGAAGGCTTTAGCAATGCGCCTGCGAGCTATTTATTTGATAAATCTCAAACCCTATGCTGAACAAATTTTGAAAATGGGCTTATCCATTATGCCGGAAGCTTTGAAAAAGAAGGTAAGACCAGCAGATAAATTATTTTCCCGACGAAATTAAATTCGTTAATTTTTTATTTACAGATGATTGTTTGTGGCAAAGATTTGAGTTCATTACCCGAAAGTTTGCCTCTCAAATATTTACCTCGGGATTATGGTGGTGAAAATGGTAGTCTGGAGGAGTTACGCGCAGATCACATCAACATGTGGGAAAAATATCGGGAATTTTTCGAAATGAATTCATGTTTTGATTTCAATGAGAAGTTTTTTATGGGTGAACCGATTTGTGGTGATGAGGTGCAATTTGGTGCTGGTGGTTCGTTTCGGAAAATTGAAGTAGATTAAGTTTTGTTAATTAGTTTCAAATTTATGTAAATTAAAAATACTTTTAAAAAATATATTTTTTTAAGGACCAACACATGGCGCGAAAGCCATATTCAGCCTGGCTGAGTAATGTTTCCCATAGGAAATTATTAACTCAGGCTTGCGGAATAAGTCTTCCCATAGGAAATTTTTAATTCAGCCCGGTTGAATAAGGTTTCCCATAGGAATTTTTCAATTCAGCCTGGCTGAATAAGATTTTCTATAGGAAATCTTCAATTCAGCCTGGCTGAATAAGGTTTTCTATAGGAAATCTTCAATTCAGCCTGGCTGAATTAGGTTTTTTATAGGAAATCTTCAATTCAGCTTGGCTGAATAAGGTTTTCTATAGGAAATCTTCAATTTAGCCTGGCTGAATTAGGTTTTCTATAGGAAATCTTTAATTTAGCCTGGCTGAATTAGGTTTTCTTTAGGAAATCTTCAATTCAGCCAGGCTGAATAGGGTTTTCTGTAGGAAATCTTCAATTCAGACTGGCTGAATAAGGTTTTCTATTGGAAATCTTCAATTCAGACTGGCTGAATAAGGTTTTCTGTAGGAAATCTTCAATTCATCCTGGCTGAATAAGGTTTTCTATAGGAAATCTTCAATTCAGCCTAGCTGAATAAGGTTTTCTATAGGAAATCTTCAATTCAGCCTGGCTGAATAAGGTTTTCTATAGGAAATCTTCAATTCAGCCTGGCTGAATAAGGTTTTCTATAGGAAATCTTCAATTCAGCCTGGCTGAATAAGGTTTTCTATAGGAAATCTTCAATTCAGCCTGGCTGAATAAGGTTTTCTATAGGAAATCTTCAATTCAGCCTGGCTGAATAAGGTTTTCTATAGGAAATTTTCAATTCAGCCTGGCTGAATAAGGTTTTCTATAGGAAATCTTCAATTCAGCCTGGCTGAATAAGGTTTTCTATAGGAAATCTTCAATTCAGCCTGGCTGAATAAGGTTTTCTATAGGAAATCTTCAATTCAGCCTGGCTGAATAAGGTTTTCTATAGGAAATCTTTAATTCAGCCTGGCTGAATAAGGTTTTCTATAGGAAATCTTTAATTCAGCCTGGCTGAATAAGGTTTTCTATAGGAAATCTTCAATTCAGCCTGGCTGAATAAGGTTTTCTATATAGGAAATCTTCAATTCAGTATGGCTGAATAAGGGTTTCTTTAGGAATTCTTCAATTGCGGCTGGCTGAAAAGGGTTTTCCATAGAAATGCTTCAATTCGGGCTGGCTGAAAAAGGTTTTCCATAGAAATTTTTCAATTCCGGCTGGCTACATAAGGGTTTTTATAAAAAATATTCAATTTAGCTGAATTTGGTTTTATAGGAAATTTTACCTTAGATAATAAAAAATATAAATAAGTTAGGTCATATGCATTTATTTAAAAAAAAAAATATACCACATTGTAATATTTTACTGTATAATAATATATAAAAATTACTACGATATGTTTGGTATATCATCTATTAAATATAAACTGCATGTATTCAGTCCACATCAAGTTTCCTAAACGACCCACCGGTCATACCCAAATTATCTCCAAAGTTCAACTGTTTGCCAAAACGTAAACGTTCATTGGTACCATAATCCGCATTGCCCTTAAAATAGTTACGATACTTATCCCACATTTTGTTATTTTCCTCAACAAGTTGGGCCAAAGAACCATTTTCTCCACCATATTCTTGAGGAAAGTATTTACGCGGTATATGCGAGGATACATCATCAAAATTACGGCCACAAATGAAGATCTAAATGGAGGAAACACCAATTAGTATATATTGTCCTTCCTACTTTATAATTGGTTCATACCCTCTTCCTTATTTTCTCCGGAAAACATGAAAATATTATCTTTTGCAGGTGGTCCGCGGCCGGTGATAAATTTATGACCGTTAGCGAATTGACACGCATTGGCAATGTATTTTCAAAAAATTGTACAATCTTTTTGAGATACATGGGTGTTAGTAGCATTGCATGCTGTAGCGTTAGCTTCGACAGGTCAAGGACATAGGATATCCCATTAACACAAGCATAAGGATCTGATATCATTGCTAGTTCATGCAATGCTGTTATAAATTGAGTAACCAGTTCCACAGTGAAATCCTGAGCAGCATAATTACAACGATAGAAAATTATCCGAGGGCCATTGTCGTTTAAGGGTATCGGCAGGAAAAGAAGTGTTCTAAAAAATTAAATAAATTATTCATATCTCTATAGGGAACCTTTAATTTAGTCTGGCTGAATAAGACTTACTCAAACTGAATTAGCTTTTCTTTAGAAAATCGTCAATTCAGCCTGGCTGAATAAGCTTTTCTATAGAAAATCTTCAATTCAGCCTGGCTGAATAAGCTTTTCTATAGAAAATCTTCAATTCAGCCTGGCTGAATAAGCTTTTCTATAGAAAATCTTCAATACAGCCTGGCTGAATTAAGGTTTCCTTAGGAAATCTTCAATACAGCCTGGCTGAATAAGCTTTTCTATAGAAAATCTTCAATTCAGCCTGGCTGAATAAGCTTTTCTATAGAAAATCTTCAATTCAGCCCGGCTGAATAAGCTTTTCTATAGAAAATCTTCAATTCAGCCTGGCTGAATAAGCTTTTCTATAGAAAATCTTCAATTCAGCCTGGCTGAATAAGCTTTTCTATAGAAAATCTTCAATTCAGCCTGTCTGAATAAGCTTTTCTAATGAAAATCTTCAATTCAGCCTGGCTGAATAAGCTTTTCTATAGAAAATCTTCTATTCGGCCTGGCTGAATAAGCTTTTCTATAGAAACTCTTCTATTCAGCCTGGCTGAATAAGCTTTTCTATAGAAAATCTTCAATTCAGCCTGGCTGAATAAGCTTTTCTATATAAAATCTTCAATTCAGCCTGGCTGAATAAGCTTTTCTATAGAAAATCTTCAATTCAGACTGGCTGAATAATCTTTTCTATAGAAAATCTTCAATTCAGCCTGGCTGAATAAGCTTTTCTATAGAAAATCTTCAATTCAGCCTGGCTGAATAAGCTTTTCTATAGAAGATCTTCCATTCAGCCTGGCTGAATAAGCTTTTCTATAGAAAATCTTCAATTTAGCCTAGCTGATCAAGGTTTTCTATAGTAAATCTTCAATTCAGCCTAGCTGATCAAGGTTTTCTATAGAAAATCTTAAATTCAGCTGGGCTGAATAAGGTTTCCTCTACGAAATCTTAAATTCACCTTGGCTGAATAAGGTTTCCATTAGGTAATATTCAATTCAGCCGGAATAAGGTTCAGGCTGAATAAGGTTTTCTATAGAAAATCTTCAATTTAGCCTGGCTTAATATGGATTTCTGTATGATTTACTTACCCTGTATAATGAAATTTACGAAATGCCATATCATCGACATTTGTAACGTTGAATAATTCCCCACATTGTGTCCTCATCGCAAAGAAAATATCCAATTTTTGTTTAGCCTTTTCCAGGCTGTATTTACAGCCTCTGAGAAATTGTATTAGGAATTGATCATCCGTTCTGGCTTTGAGATGTGGTTGTGTTTCAATCCATGTTCGGAGGGCCAGTAAATCCTCAGCTATCCTTGATGGTTTCTCTCCCAACTGCGTATTGGCCACCTTTTGTAGATCCTCGTTAAGAGCTATAAACTGCAGCATGTCGGTGATGGTGAAAGTTAAAAAGGCAACTGCTATAAGTCCACTCAAAGTGTGGCAATAAATAAATAGAAAAATTTTTCAAGAAAACTTTTGCCATAATTATTATAATTACAATTTTTTCATAGAGTCGTATTGCGGAAAACTGCGTGCGCACTGTCAACATGGTATAGAAGTTAATAACTTTCAAGAAATTAGAATAATTTCTGCAATTAAATGTGTATGACTAATTAATAGAAATATGCATATATTCAAAACAGCATGTAATAGATAGTCAAATGTCACAGATAAATTTAATTGGTATATTATCTAACGTGTTATGACAGATTTAAGAGATTTCTTACAGAAAACCTTATTCAGCTGGGCTGCATTGAAGACTATCTATAGGAAACCATATTTAGACGGGTTGAATTGAAGATATCCCATAGAAACCCTTATTCAGCCAGGCTGTATTAAAGATTTCCTATAGAAAACATTATTCAGCCAGGCTAAATTGAAGATTTTCTATAGAAAACCTTATTCAGCCAGGCTGAATTGAAGATTTCCTATAGAAAACCTTATTCAGCCCGGCTGAATTGAAGATTTCCTATAGAAAACCTTATTCAGCCAGGCTGAATTGAAGATTTCCTATAGAAAACCTTATTCAGCCAGGCTGAATTGAAGATTTCCTATAGAAAACCTTATTCAGCCAGGCTGAATTGAAGATTTCCTATAGAAAACCTTATTCAGCCAGGCTGAATTGAAGATTTCCTATAGAAAACCTTATTCAGCCAGGCTGAATTGAAGATTTCCTCTAGAAAACCTTATTCAGCCAGGCTGAATTGAAAATTTCCTATAGAAAACCTTATTCAGCCAGGCTGAATTGAAGATTTTCTATGGAAAACCTTATTCAGCCAGGCTGAATTGAAGATTTTCTATGGAAAACCTTATTCAGCCAGGCTGAATTGAAGATTTTCTATAGAAAAATTTATTCAGCCTGGCTGAATGGAAGTTTTTCTATAGAAAAATTTATTCAGCCTGGCTGAATGGAAGTTTTTCTATAGAAAACCTTATTCAGCCAGGCTGAATTGAAGATTTTCTATAGAAAACCTTATTCAGCCAGGCTGAATAGAAGATTTGCTATAGAAAACCTTATTCAGCCAGGCTGAATTGAAGATTTCTTATAGAAAACCTTACTTAGAAGAAAACCTCCTTCAGCTAGGCTGGATTAAAGATAAATGAATGCTTACCAATCACGTTGGGCGCCATTTAGAGTAAATAAACAAGAAAACTTAAAAATTGTTCATCTTCATGGTTGGAGTATCGCCTCAAGATTCTTTGTAACTGGCGGCAGAAATAAAATCGGTCTGATTTCCAGGTATCAGAAATTATTTGGAGACTTACGATAATTTGGCTTATGTTGAGGCCGGATTCATCCAGTTATCATATAAATGCATTTTTCAAACAAAGTTGCTGTAATTTAGTTCAGGTTATCCAAGATACGTAGGCTTTCGCCCTTTACTGACCCAAGCCCATTAAATGGGGTACTCCAAAAGAAAGAACTCAGTTGATATTATTTTCTTCTTTCTATTGTTACTATAAGTAATTTTTATTTTATTTTCAGTCTACATCCAATTTCCTAAAGGAACCTCCCATACCAAATAATCCATCAAAATCTATGGGTTTTCCAGTGCGTAAACTTTCAACTGTCCCGTAATGAATATTATCCTGAAAATATTCACGATATTCATCCCATTTCTTATTAAAATCGGCACACAACTCCTCCAATCTTCCATTTTCACCACCATAATCCTGAGGGAAGTATTTTGGCGGAAGGCCCTGATATATGCTGTCGAAATTTTTACCACAAATAAAGACCTGGAAAATATTTTTTTTATTTAAAAATATATTATTATATGTATACGAAGTGCCACTTACCCTTCGTCTCAACTTCTCACCCATACACGATAATATCAGTTTCAATAGCTGTTCCGCCAATTTGTGTACATTTATACAATAGATGGCCTTTACCCTCAATGGCAGTGTATTCTCATAATAGGTAACTACCTTCATTACAAAGGGCGGGGTTAATTGCAGAATGTGTCCTGTAGTTATTTGGGACATATCAACAATATAAACCGTACCATAAATACAGGCATATGGGTCATCGACCAACAAAACTTGGGGTATTGCATTAACCGAACGAAAAACATCTTCAATGGGGGCATTTTTGGGTGAATAATTAAAGCGGAACATCATAATGCGTGGACCAAAGTCATTTAGGGGCATTG